>NW_007381643.1:18398-30907 GCF_000475195.1 Diaphorina citri | reverse complement strand
ATTATTTCGAAATTTCTCAAAAAATTTCCAAACAACCATATCACTTCTGAAAAATTGGTACCATCCTTTGAAGGTTTCGAGGGTTGATTTAATGCTCTTTTCTTTTTTACAAATCACAAACACATTATTTTTTCTCCTTCCATTTTCATTTTGTAGTTAGAACACAAATGTTTCATAGCGGTGTATGTGAGACGCAACGCGCTGCCCACACATACGCAGTATCACATTCTGGACATTCTGAAGGGATTCAAGATTCGGAACACACGAGCCTCACACAACGTAAGTACCAACCTGATCTGGGCAAGTTAGAATTAGAACCTTAGGATAAAAAGAGATTGGAGCGAAGAGCATGCGCTTAGCAGTAGACCGTCTTATTAACTATGCCACCGAGACGGATGTCAGTTTGCGCTACTATAAGCGTATTTATATCATATTAACCCATTTATTCCCCAACTTATTTCCCCTTTACCAATTTAATCCCCAACTTCTTTTCCCCCTACAGAACAACGTGAAACGCGAGATGACCCATTACCACCAAAGTAAACCACTTCCAACTATTTTCAAGTCCAATCGTTTGTTTTTTACATTCTATAATTTTTTACCTTCTTGATTATTTTTTTATCAAAATAATTATTATGTTTCCATTATTACCTACGTATTTTATCCTGCAGATATTAATGCCGATATTTTGAGTTGACTTAGTATGTCAAATTTATGATCCTTTCATGTATATTTGGAAATGCCACATTTGGAAGGAAACATCTTAGAATAGAAACTTTTTTTTTTGTCGTTCCAAATCTTGAAGTTAAAAAGGTGTGAAGTTTTAATGTCCAAAATTTTGGCTTCGAAAGACAATAAAGCTTATTTGGAATGAATCATAACTCTGCTTTATTTCAACATTGAGTGTCATTGTGTAATATTCCTGGGAACATGGGGGTCTTCGACTAGAAACTTTTTTTTTGTCGTTCCAACTCTTGAAGTTAAAAAGGTGTGAAGTTATAATGTCCAAAGTTTTGGCTTCGAAAGACAATAAAGCTTATTTGGAATGAATCATAACTCTGCTTTATTTCAACATTGAGTGTCATTGTAATATTCCTGGGAACATGGAGGTCTTTATGTTATTATAAGTGCCCTATACATTGTTCTCTTGTTCTTACAGCCCTGTGTGACAAGGACTGTGGCACTCATGGACACTGTGTAGGGGACGCTTGTGTGTGCAATGCTGGTTGGTCGGGAGAATACTGTAACCTGCAGCAATGTGACAACAGGTAAGCAATATTTACTTTGGTGCCAATCTGCCAATATGTGTTTACTTAAACAAACCATGACATGTTTAAGTGAACACGTCTTATTCTTATTTTATTCACATGTAACCTATGCAAAATTGCAAATCCATCTAAAACTAAATAAGTGATACGTATCCAGTTCATAAATTAAATCTTGTCCATCCCGAAAAGAAGAATCTGGATAGCCTTGTTTTAAGCATTCAAACAAAAGAAATAGCTGCATGCGGGGTTTCTCCAATATTGATGTAGATTTACTTTGGTGTGTGTCTTGGCTAATGGTGGTAGAGATTGTAAAGGTATTTATTTGTACATCCCGAAAAGAAGAATCTGGATAGCCTTGTTTTAAGCATTCAAAAGAAAGAGCTGCATGCGGGGTTTCTCCAATTGATGTAGATTTACTTTGGTGTGTGTCTTGGCTAATGGTGGTAGAGATTGTAAAGGTATTAGTGATATACGTATCCAGTTCATAAATTAAATCTTGTACATCCCGAAAAGAAGAATCTGGATAGCCTTGTTTTAAGCATTCAAAAGAAATAGCTGCATGCGAGGTTTCTCCAATATTGATGTAGATTTACTTTGGTGTGTGTCTTGGCTAATGGTGGTAGAGATTGTAAAGGTATTTAAACAAGTGGATGAGATACGGAAAGTTAATGTTGGGCCAAATCAATCGCCAAGTCCAAGATGGCACTCACAAGAAAAACATTGATTTTTTAACCATCTCTCTACTTCCTAACAGGTGTAACGAGCACGGTCAATGCAAGAACGGCACCTGTTTGTGCGTCACGGGCTGGAACGGCAAACATTGCACTCTGGAAGGATGTCCCAACTCTTGTTCAAACCATGGTCAGTGCCGTGTCAATTCTGATAGCCAGTGGGAGTGCAAGTGCAGCGATGGATGGGATGGAAAGGACTGCAGTGTTCTGCTTGAACAGAACTGTAATGACGGCAAAGATAATGATAAAGGTGAGAGAAAATATATCTCACGAGAAAACTCCATAAAGGGTCAACTTTTTAGCCGTTTTATCAGAAAGATGGATGGAAAAAAATTTCGATTGTGCTTGTCTACACGATCAAAACTATCGTAATCTTAAGGAACAGCTAATTCCTTAGAAATGTTTATCTTATCTTCCACAAAAAAAAAGATATATTCATAAAAAATATACCTCTGGGGCTCAAGTTTTTGACTCAAACGCCACAAAAGTGTGCCAGTTCAATGTTTTGACCTCAACCTTTTTCTAATATATCTCTTTCCAGATGGCCTTGTTGATTGTGAAGATCCGGAATGTTGCTCGAATCACATTTGTCGAAGTAGTCAGCTCTGTGTGTCCGCGCCTAAACCCATTGACATTCTTCTCCGTAAGCAACCGCCCGCCATTACTGCTTCGTTCTTTGAGCGAATGAAATTCCTCATTGAGGAGTCGAGTCTGCAGAACTACGCCAAAAAGGACAACTTCAATGAAAGGTAAGCGGCTTTTTATGTCATGCTTTTGGCTTTGCTTTTCGTCATTATGGGGTTTTATAAATAGGTCATAACTAGACCGGAACTAGCTAATTCATATCTGCAGATGCAACCATTTATATTTGGAATAGGTTACAGAAGTTTTAGTACTTTTAGGTTCAAAAATTTGGCACTATTTTTTTAAGGTATTTAAAATTTGGGCCTTTTTGACTTCTCCTAATCAAAAGGTTTGTTGGGTTTTGACAAATTGTTTTGGGGACGAAAAACCTAGGGTTGTTGTTGCTTCGTTGCTAGAAAACAACAGACTTTGCTGTGCAGTAGGGCGAATTTTCTTTCGTTTTCTTCTTTACTAACATAATATATTAAACCGTTTCATTTTTGTCAACTCTTCATTTGTTTACTATGCTGCTAAATTGTGCCCCTGTCAATTGTCTCCCATCCTTGTGTCTACTTCCTTGAGAAAACATATTAGATTTGTGTAACATGTAAAACATTTTTCTCATTTCCCGATTTCAAGTAAAGAAACCTCCTTTTGAGTTATTGGAAATCGAATTACTCCTTTCATTTTTGTCAACTCTTCATTTGTTTACTATGCTGCTAAATTGTGCCCCTGTCAATTGTCTCCCATCCTTGTGTCTACTTCCTTGTGAAAACATATTAGATTTGTGTAACACGCAAGTAAAACATTTTTCTCATTTCCCGATTTCAAGTAAAGAAACCTCCTTTTGAGTTATTGGAAATCGAATTACTCTTTCAATTAATTGCTAATTTTGATTAATTAAATTTACAAAGTGGGAATTAATGTAAATTATTATGAAGAAAAATGTTTCACTTTTGTTATAATGTTCGTTTTCTAAAAGAAATACTAACCAAGATGACCAGAACTGAAAAACACTGAGATCGGTACTCTTGTTTAAAGCTTTCCTGTGATCAATATTTATTACGAGGTGCTCTTAATTTATATTATTATTAAGAAATTGTCTCTAAACTAATGAGCATTGATGGGAAGTGAAAGAAATAAATCAAGAAATCCAGTGAAAGTAGATCGGTACTCTTGTTTAAAGCTTTCCTGTGATCAATATTTACGAGGTGCTCTTAATTTATATTATTATTAAGAAATTGTCTCTAAAATAATGAGCATTGATGGGAAGTGAAAGAAATAAATCAAGAAATCCAGTGAAAGGAAACCGACTAGTTGGTTCCATGTTGTGTTTTTCTGTTCTGCATCCTTTTCGTGTCCCTTGTCCGTTTATTTTCGTCATTGTGGCTATCTTGTGTAACATTATTTGTTTTTCTTTTTTTCTTTAATTCCCCTCCTTCCCCCTCAAATCAAATTGCCGCGATCTCTCTCGCTCTCTCTTCTCCAGTGTATTTTGGAGCAACTTCAATACAAGGTAAAACTTCAATCTCACACCAAAGTAAACCACTTCCAACTATTTTCAAGTCCAATCGTTTGTTTTTTACATTCTATAATTTTTTACCTTCTTGATTATTTTTTTTATCAAAATAATTATTATGTTTCCATTATTACCTACGTATTTTATTTTTGATTTTTGTAGAACGTATTTTATTATTTGAAGTTTTATCGAGTCTTATATTTTCGAGCAATTAATTCTAAATATTTATTTATCATTAGGTTTTCCTCTCTTTGGGGATAAGTGGTAAAGAATGCCTCAGGCATTAATCAGTAGGTGCCATGAATATTTCATTATGATGAGATAGTGTCGAAAATCTGGACATTAAATAAGCTTTTAATGGTATAGGTACTCGTACGTCTTGGAAAATATTTTTCTAAAGAACGTTACAAAGATTACAGACTATATATATATAAAAAAAGAAATTTACTCCGAAAGTAGGGTTATTCACTAAAATTGGTATCTCATTTGGGTCTTCTAATCTTGTAAAAAAGGTATTTCCCAAGGAGATATTATTTCGAAATTTCTCAAAAAATTTCCAAACAACCATATCACTTCTGAAAAATTGGTACCATCCTTTGAAGGTTTCCAGGGTTGATTTAATGCTCTTTTCTTTTTTTACAAATCACAAACACACATTATTTTTTCTCCTTCCATTTTTATTTCGTAGTTAGAACACAAATGTTTACGAACCATATGATTGTAAATTCGGTTTGTTATTAATATTTGCAACCCCACTAAAATTGGTATCTCATTTGGGTCTTCTAATCTTGTAAAAAAAGGTATTTCTCAAGGAGATATTATTTCGAAATTTCTCAAAAAAATTCCAACCAACCATATCACTTCTGAAAAATTGGTACCATCCTTTGAAGGTTTCCAGGGTTGATTTAGTGCTCTTTTCTTTTTTACAAATCACAAAAACACATTATTTTTTCTCCTTCCATTTTTATTTCGTAGTTAACACAAATGTTTACGAACCAGTTTCCAGGGTTGATTTAGTGCTCTTTTCTTTTTTACAAATCACAAAAACACATTATTTTTTCTCCTTCCATTTTTATTTCGTAGTTAGAACACAATTCTTTTTTTACAAATCACAAACACACATTATTTTTTCTCCTTCCATTTTTATTTCGTAGTTAGAACACAAATGTTTACGAACCATATTATGATTGTAAATTCGGTTTGTTAATATTTGCAACCAGTGTGACTTGCATGGAAAACCGAACATTCGGTTGAGATGGTAATCAAAAACTTCAGTAGAATACTTGAATCTCAATGACCATTAAGTATCTCATGGATAAGCTGATCTTCTCTATCCTTACTGTGCCGTTTGTAAGATTCAAAAATTTAAATGTAAAGGGATGCCATTCGGTTGAGATGGTAATCAAAAACTTCAGTAGAATACTTGAATCTCAATGACCATTAAGTATCTCATGGATAAGCTGATCTTCTCCATCCTTACTGTGCCGTTTGTAAGATTCAAAAATTTAAATGTAAAGGGATGTCCCCTTCATTGAAATTAACATTCCTATTCATAACAGAGTCCTAATTCAATCAACGCCATTTAACACAAATTAAATGTTACCACCTCAAACGATTGCAAATGGAATAATTACATTGAAGTACATTAGAAAATATTCCAATTTTAGAATAGGCAATACAAGATCAAAGGTAAGACATTATTGCTCCTACAGATTTCATCAAATTTCTCTTTGATGTTTTCCCAACATCATTGAATTTTGTGTCTCACGTTTTCTCTCATCTTTTCCTTACTCCTTTTGTATCGTTGTGTGTCTTGTCAAATATGCTTTGTATTTTATCATTTTCTTATACGTTCCATTTTGAATTCTTACGTTTTGTTCTATCTTACCTACTTTATTTTTTATTGGAGTGTCTCGTCTTGTTTTATTTAAATTTTTCTCACTTATGTCATTTATTTTTTTTTCTTTTTTTTTATTTTGTAATGTTGACTTTTAATAATATTCTTTGCAGCATAATGGAAATGAACAATATTAACATTGCATTCCATTAATATAATTTTTTCAAAGACATAAAATATAATATATAAAAAGGGACACATTTAATTTTATATCTTTGAAAAAGTCAAATCATAAAGCTAAAGCCGGAGAGCATTCCGCAATCCGAAAATTAGGCGGACTTTATATATATAAAAAAAACTTGGATCATTTTGCGTAAATCAGTCCGGCTGTATGGATGTTAGATTTTGATTTTCTCGCCTCTTGGCTCGACCGCAACTCCCTAATATTAATAAGACCTGGATGTTACGATTTTCTCCCTTCGCCCTTTGACTTCCCATGTTCCTCCTTTTCGTCACTAACCGCTTTATCTCTTCTACAGCCGATCGGCCGTGGTCCGAGGCCGTGTTGTCACCTCCATGGGCATGGGTCTGGTGGGTGTGAGGGTTAGCACATCTACACCTCTAGAGGGCTTCACTCTCACTCGGGACGATGGCTGGTTCGATCTGCTGGTGAATGGAGGAGGGGCGGTCACGCTTCAATTTGGACGGAGCCCGTTCAAGCCTCACAACCACATTGTGCACGTGCCCTGGAATGAGGTAAGTTGGGAACTCTTTGGATTAAATATGATCGTAAAAAAAAACTGAGGAAGTGTTTTGCGGTTCCAGAGGGAACGAAGAATTAAAATTAGGCTCCACCCTGAGAGATCAAGAACAAGAAAGCTAGTCAGCTTTTGACGCTTTTGTTCATTTTCAGATTTTTCAGTTAATGGATTATTTACATTGAATTCGGAGTGGCAAATCTGATGTTGGACTTGAAAATGTATAGTTAACAAGGTTATAGTTAATTATGTATTGAATAATTACACTACTTTCCTTCCTATAGGATAAGGACGGGAAAAAGTAGAAAAAAAGAAGATGGATATATCGTGCAGCTTCCTCTTGGATTACATAGAACGTTGCATGGAGTTCTTGCCTTTCTCACGCCTCCGACGTTTCACTCATCTCCAAACCAGTTTTCGCTCTAATGTGTCTCCTCTAAACTGTTTTTCGCTATAATGTCATCAGGTGGTGATTATCGACACGATAACGATGCAAATGGGCGACGATCGACCGGTGTCAACAACGCAGCACGCGTGTAAAGATCACGACTATGATACGATGAAACCGGTTGTGTTGGCAACGTGGAAACATGGCTTCCAGGGGGCGTGTCCCGATAGGAGCTCCATACTGGCCGAGTCACAGGTACGTGAGATTTGGCCACCCTGTATTTATTTATCGATCCATTTTCCTAGTGGGTATATTTTCTCAATTGTTACACCCTATTATACGAGTTTGGGGTTTCTTTACAGTTTTATTTGTGAAGTTTGTATAGTTTAAGCAGCTTGGCTCCAAACTAGCCATTATGCCAACAGTTTTAATTACAAGCGCCTCTATTTTTTATCAAATAGGTCGTTTGTGGCAGGTGACCCTCAAAGGTAAAGGTAACATTAAATAAATCTTATAATAATTGAGTTTGAGTTTGGCTATAATTTCTTGAAAGTTACAAAAAGCCCACTCCGAGGCTTAGGGTAGGGTAAACAGCCCTAAAGGATTGGTTAAGCTTCTACGAATGGGTCGAAAGTATCTCACACCATCTTCTAACATCTCTTGTGCTTCCTCAAATCCCCCGCAGGTGGTTCAGGAGAGCTTCCAAATCCCGGGCACAGGGTTGAACCTAGTCTATCACAGTTCTCGCTCGGCGGGTTACCTGTCTACCATTCAACTTCAGCTCACTCCTCAAGTCATACCTGATACGCTGCAACTCAGAAAGAGTCTCTGCAAGGACTTCACTCACACTTTGACATTTTATGAGAAAAGACCCACTGTCTAGAAATTTGTGAGAGAAGACCTACATTTTAAAGAGAAATGAAAAACATCATTGTATCTAACTCTTTTTTATCCCTTTTTCTTCCCTCAGGATTCGTTCAGTCCTAGCGCGTCTCCCGGAGGCCAACTCTGCCCGCGAGTACGAAGTCTACTCCCCCGAAACCCAGGAAGTTTACGTGTTCAACCGGTTCGGTCAACATATAGCCACCAAGAACATTCTGACCGGTGAAACCTCGTATACGTTCCAATATCTGCAACTCATACATCTCCGGATAACGATAGAGGGCATACTGTTTGAGAAGGTAAGTTCATCAGATTCCGCAGACCAGTCCCACATCTCTACCCCTATGAACTCTTCACACCTAAACTTCTGTCCTGCCATGGAAGTCAGCAATGACATCATTGTAGGAAAATGTTGGGATGCGAGAGGAAAAATGGCCTACTTGTCGAAGTTCCTGACATTTGCAACATACATACAGACCAAGGGTTCTAGGTGGAGCCAATCATGTCTGTTGTCGCTCTCTTGAATTGTTGGTGTGAAAAGCAGTCCATCAGTTGTTGAATATCGTGAAAATACAAAATGGGATTTCCAGGGTCTTCTTCTAGATGAGATTTTGCTAAACAATTCAATTTTTCTTTTCTGATTCACTACTCGTATAACTCTAAAGCGGATTATCAGGTTTTGATGAAATTTCGTAAAATTTTCTACACATTGAGGAAATTAACCTTTTGGCTTTTGGGCTTGATCGGGCCAGCTCTGAAGCGGCTATTTTTCAGAGTTTCTTTAAGTTGGTCCAACCCTAGGGAACCATATTAACTTCTTTAGATTTTTCTAAATATCCTGACATTTTTTTTTCTTGAAGTGCAACCCTAGGCAACCATATTAACTTCTTTAGATTCTTCCAAACATCCTGACATTTTTTCTTTCCCCACCAGGTGTCGTAAAATTTTCTACACATTGAGGAAATTAACCTTTTGGCTTTTGGGCTTGATCGGGCCAGCTCTGAAGCGGCTATTTTTCAGAGTTCCTTTAAGTTGGTCCAAATATCCTGACATTTTTTTCTTTTCTTGAAGTGCAACCCTAGGCAACCATATTAACTTCTTTAGATTTTTCCAAATATCCTGACATTTTTTTTTTCTTTTCTTGAAGTGCAATCCTAGGCAACCATATTAACTTCTTTAGATTTTTCTAAATATCCTGACATTTTTTTCCTTTCTTGAAGTGCAATCCTAGGCAACCATATTAACTTCTTTAGATTTTTCCAAATATCCTGACGTTTTTTCTCGAAAAACATCATTGTATCTAACTCTTTTTCATCCCATTTCTTCCCTCAGGATTCGTTCAGTCCTAGCGCGTCTCCCGGAGGCCAACTCAGCCCGCGAGTACGAAGTCTACTCCCCTGAAACCCAGGAAGTTTACGTATTCAACCGGTTCGGACAACATATAGCCACCAAGAACATTCTGACCGGTGAAACCTCGTATACGTTCCAATATAATGTGAATACGAGCAATGGAAAACTGAGTATGGTGGTGGACTCGGCCGGGAATCGGGTGTTCATTCTCCGGAATTACGCTAGCCAGGTGAGTTGGGAATTTAGTTGAGTTAGGTGAGATGTCTTGGGATTTCAGCTGATTATGTGAGTGAGAATTTGAAGATTTCTATCAAGTTATGTCCAAGTAGCTCGATTTGAATCCAGACTTTTCTTAACTTTTTTTTTTTTACTTTCCTCATCCTATATCGAGTATATCCTACAATAAGGAAAGTAATGTAGGTATTTATATGGTTCTACCTACATCAGCTACCCTCTGAATCTAAACTTTGGAGATTACATTATTTACGTCCACCTTATCCATTGAAGCTTCAAGCTTCTTGTAGGCATATTGAAGATTCTTGTATGCACTGTAAATTCGTGAGAAGTAAACACCAACAATTTCATTTCAACAATTTCTACCGTTCTTTACCAATTTTCTCACTCCTCCCTTGATTTACTTGAAACCCCACTAATTTGTTCTTTTTGTTCCCATCACCTAGGTTCTACGTGGCTTCAGATCAGAACGGTTCTCCTCTAGCTCTATTCGACACTAACGGGAACATCATCAAGGAAATCCGACGTACTCCATTCGGCAAGGTCATCCTGGATTCGAACCCAGACTTCTATCTGCCCATTGACTTCCAGAAAGGTAAAATGAATTGAATTATTTTTTTTTTTTTTTTTTTTACTTTCCTCATCCTATATCGAGTATATCCTACAATAAGGAAAGTAATATAGGTATTTATATGGTTCTACCTACATCAGCTGACCTCTGAATCTAAATTTTGGAGATTACATTATTTACGTCTACCTTATCCATTAAAGCTTCTTGTAGGCACTGTAAATACGTGAGAAGTAAACACCAACATTTTCATTTCAACAATTTCTACCGTTCTTTACCAATTTTCTCACTCCTCCCTCTTCCTCTCAGGTTGAATCCATCGAGAACATCAAGGGTCAGAAGTGCCGTCTGAAGATGTCCAAAATCAAGCTCCTCTCCGAAGTATCTACCCAGGATAATTTCAACGTAACTTTCGACTACCACGGTACAACCGGCCTACTCAAAAGCAAGCTGGATTCCGCCGGTCGCAGTTACGTGTACAACTATGATGAATTTGGCCGTTTGACGCGCGCCTTTACACCGACCGGGAAGATTGTGAACTTGGCGTTTGATTTGAGCACGAAGGGCGCTATGATTAAAGTGATCAATGATGATCGACAGCCGCAGAGTATGCTGATCAAGGGATCCAGTGTGGTTAATAAGCTAGGTGAGTAGCTAGAGCTAGAATAGGATAGAATTTAAATAAAATAATAAAGAAATATAATAATGCTTATTTACTCGTACATATACTGCTCACATAGGACTGAAGACTATCCGAAATATCCCTGGCGCTATGATCAAAGTTATCAATGATGATCGACAGCCGCAGAGTATGCTGATCAAGGGATCCAGTGTGGTTAATAAGCTAGGTGAGTTTGAATAGAATAGGATAGAATTTAAATAAAATAATAAAGAAATATAATGCTATTTACTCGTACATATACTGCTCACATAGGACTGAAGACTATCCGAAATATCCCCTTACCCCAGCATTGTGAAAAATCCTTGTAAATGTTTTATTATTTCATCTTGGAAATTTAGTAGGTATTCAATATCCATTCACTATTAGTGTTTGAATGCTGTTTGATGACAAGCTTATTCCTCGTCTAACATTCCTCTCAAAGGGTACGTTTGACCAAAAGAAGGCATTTCCGAGGACCTTTTAAAACTTCTTCAGTCCTGCTCAAAGCTAACTAAAATCTTTCTTAGTGAGGGATTGCTGGATGCATACTCAGCAGCTCAGCTACCTTTCAGAAGGAAACTCCCTACAACTGGAATAATTTACTCCTGGTTATACCAATGAACTAGTTCTTCCTCCTCCTCCTCACCTTTTCCCATGTTCAGACTGGGTCGACGTTTTTGGTCAGCCTCTCAATCAGCCCTGGGGTGATTGCTTTGGGCTGACATTTGGTTTTGGCTGAAACTCCCTACAACTGGAATAATTTACTCCTGGTTATACCAATGAACTAGTTCTTCCTCCTCCTCCTCACCTTTTCCCATGTTCAGACGGGGTCGACGTTTTTGGTCAGCCTCTCAATCAGCCTTGGGGTGATTGCTTTGGGCTGACATTTGGTTTTGGCTACAAAAATTTTACGAGTGGATGGCCATCGCACTCAAACTGTGCTATTTCCTTAGCAAGGGAATGAATTATTTAATTATGTAATTTTTTGTTCTCTTACTTCCCCGCAGTGTTACCCGAGTTGCCTACCGATATCACATCGCTTACTCCCCCCTGGATGGAACTCTCTACATTTCCGATCCTGAGTCTCATCAAATCCTTCGGGTCAAAAACGCTATGGATTTCTCGGCCCCTGACTACAATGTGGAACCCGCGGTGGGTAGCGGGGAAAGGTGCCTGCCTGGGGACGAAGCCCATTGTGGGGACGGAGCCCCGGCACGGGACGCGAAACTGGCGTATCCCAAAGGTAAGAATTATAATCGTAGCCTCTGCAGTCGAGTGGGTATCACAGTAGGCTTGCACTCCGGAGGTCTTGGGTTCGATTCTTGGCGGGGTTGAAGTTTTTTGGGCTCTGTGTTTGGAGTTCGGGGTGCACTCAGCCTCGTGAGGACAATTGAGTAGCTACTTTAATCGAGTAGCGACCAGTGGCGTCATTACCAGTTTAAATTGATAATACGAGTAGATGAATATAAATAGTAAAGAAGGCACTTAGTAATAATGTGATACCCACAAAAGTTGTGAAATATTTCTATTGTAAGGGGTTCGGCCTTTTCTTTGGAAGGGTATATAAAAATTATTTTTTTTCTCATTCCCAGGCGTGGCAGTATCAGCGGACAACATCCTGTACTTTGCTGACGGCACAAACATTCGTATGGTAGACAGGGACGGCATAGTTACCACGGTGATTGGTAA
>NW_007381643.1:4933-10861 GCF_000475195.1 Diaphorina citri | reverse complement strand
CCCCCCCCTAAAAAACACACGAACAAAGTTGGACACTAACTAAAAAAAAAAAAAAAAAACCTGTTCAAGATCAAAAGATAAAACAGAATACCTATATACCTTGTTTATCCTGTTGGGATAGGACTTTAAATTTCCTCTACTGTTGGGATAGGACTTGAAAGTTCCTTCTTTACTTTGATAGGACTGAAAAGTTTCTCAACTGCTGGAGGACTTAAAAGTCCTTCTCCTGCTGAGATAGGACAAAAAATTCCCTCTTGACTAATCCATCTTTCAATTCCTCAGGTGAGGCAGAACAGGACTTGAAAGTTCCTCTACTGTTGGGATAGGACTTCCAAGTTCCTTCTTTACTTCGATAGGACTGAAAAGTTTCTCAACTGCTGGGGTAGGACTTAAAAGTCCTTCTCCTGCTGAGATAGGACAAAAAATTCCCTCTTGACTAATCCATCTTTCAATTCCTCAGGTGAGGCAGAACTCCACACATCCATCTCTAACGACGGTAACATCCTTCAAGTCAAACCCTGGGGTCATTCCCTCTCTCCTTCTTTACTTTGATAGGACTGAAAAGTTTCTCAACTGCTGGAGGACTTCAAAGTCCTTCTCCTGCTGAGATGGGACAAAAAATTTCCTCTTGACTAATCCATCTCTCAATTCCTCAGGTGAGGCAGAACTCCACACATCCATCTCTAACGACGGTAACATCCTTCAAGTCAAACCCTGGGGTCATTCCCTCTCCATCGAATCCGTTCCCTATCCCATCCTACAGGACATCGACGTGACACTCGCAGAAAACTATCCCGTTCCTTCGAAACAGAAGACGGAAATTGGGCCCGACCTTGCCAACCGGTTTGAGTGGAAATACTTCCTGCGGCGCGGCCCTAACCCCGCTAAGACAAGCGAGAAGATTGTCACACTGGTAAGTCAGAATTTTTACTTTCTGTTACCTGCATTAGGAAATTTGGTTCCCGATCTTTCCACAGAGAGTTTGCAGTTAATCCAGAGTTGGGAGGAAACTACCGTCCGGATTTTTCCATTTTTGTCGATGCCTCAGTGGGTCCCAAGTTTTGGAACGGTTAAAATGATCGTACCACTCTTTGGGTCCCAAATGGGTGACGTCACAGGAAACCCTTGACACTGTGTTAACTCTCAGTGGAGATCGGACATCAAGCAGTTCAAGCAATAGTCCGTCAGAGGGCCTGCATTGTTTACAAATGCAAGAGGTATTGACTTATCAGGTTATTCAATCTAAACAAAGTAATTCTAATCCTAATTCCATTTCGTGTTACAGGTTGGCCGTAAGCTTCGCGTAAACGGTGAGAACCTCCTCTCCGTTGCTGTATGGCTTCAGATTGACTATTTGGTCATTTTTCTATTGCTCCAATGTTCATTTGATTGCCTTGCCGTGGAAGCTACCAGTGATATTGTTGAAGAAAATATTGGAACGCGTATAGAAAAATGGTTTCCTTACTTTTTTTTTTAATGCATATGATGATACTTACTTCTAAACTAAATCAGAAACAAGGGTTTATAATTAAAAATCAAAATTGTGTTAAATTGGAATTACTGATTTATCAATGCATATGATGATACTTACTTCTAAACTAAATCAGAAACAAGGGTTTATAATTAAAAATCAAAATTGTGTTAAATTGGAATTACTGATGCATTCAACTTTGGACATCGATGGAGGTATTGTAGTTGCCACAAAAGTCCACAATAGGGTCGTTATAACGCCCTATCAATAAGGTCCTACTTTTATCAAAGAATGAACCTTAATGCCAAAACCAAACTTATACTTATTTCCTGTTTATCTTTCTCCTCAGATCTGGAAAGCTGGCTACAGTTGTACGGGTATGAAGTTAGCAAGATGCTGGGAGCTCAATATATCGAGCGTCAGCTGATGCATTCAACTTTGGACATCGATGGAGGTATTGTATAGTTGCCCCCAAAGGCCACAATAGGTCGTTATAACGCCCTATCAGTAAGGTCCTACTTGTATCAAAGACAAAGAATGAACCCTAATGCCAAATGCCAAAACCAAACTTATACTTATTTCCTCTTCATCTTTCTCCTCAGATCTGGAAAGCTGGCTACAGTTGTACGGGTATGAAGTTAGCAAGATGCTGGGAGCTCAATATATCGAGCGTCAGGTGTATCAACCTAGTGCTCGGGTGACGTCACAACAGCTTGCTCCTGACTTCGGTGTTATGTCCGGACTCCAGTGCATTGTGGAGAAGGTAAGAGACCAAACCACACGTCTTCTATTCAGTACTCTTCCAATGGTATTCTAAATATGATGCATATTCTCATAAAGAAGTAAAGGAGGTCAAAACCAAGGGTACCTACCAAAGATCAAAAATTACAAAATAGGATTATTATTTATTTTTGAAGTTGACCAAACCATTTCCATTTCACAATGTTCCTAAATTTTCACTTTGCGGACTGCAGTGCATTGTGGAGAAGGTAAGAGACCAAACCACACGTCTTCTATTCAGTACTCTTCCAATGGTGTTCTAAAGATGATGCATATTCTCATAAAGAAGTAAAGGAGGTCAAAACCAAGGGTACCTACCAAGGATCAAAAATTACAAAATAGGATGATGATGCATATTCTCATAAAGAAGTAAAGGAGGTCAAAACCAAGGGTACCTACCAAGGATCAAAAATTACAAAATAGGATTAAATTATTTATTTTTGAAGTTGACCAAACCATTTCCATTTCACAATGTTCCTAAATTTTCACTTTGCCTGGTGTTTTTTTTTCTGGTTTAAGGTTTTATCAGAGTTGCTGTGGAGAAAAGTTATAAAAGCTAAAATTATGATGCATATTCTCATAAAGAAGTAAAGGAGGTCAAAACTAAGGGTACCTACCGAGGATCAAAAATTACAAAATAGGATTATTATTTATTTTTGAAGTTGACCAAACCATTTCCATTTCACAGTGTTCCTAAATTTTCACTTTGCCTGGTGTTTTTTTTTCTGGTTTAAGGTTTTATCAGAGTTGCTGTGGAGAAAAGTTATAAAAGCTAAAATTAAAATTTTATATTAAACAAATAATTGCATCTAGAATTTTGTGTAAGAGTTCCGACTCTACCAATACTTACCTTGGGTTTCACTCATCAAATTTAGTCACAATCTAACCTCCCCCTCTTCTTCCAGACAACCTCCGGTTTCGGCCACCTCTCATTCGTACCCCAGCCACTTCTCAAGATGGAAATACGTACCCGTAACCTCCTCCCTAGGGTAGCCTACAGGAGAGCGGTGTTTGGGGAGGGACTGCTCATTTCTCGCTCCCCGGATGGTCGGGCTTTGATATCCACTGTGGAAGGAGTTAATCAGGTATGAGATCTTTTCTAGAGACCACGTGTGACGTTCATTTAGCCACTTTTTTTAATAGGTTTGACAGAGGGAACTGTAACTGCTATGAAAGAAGGAAAGACAGGATATAAGCCAGCCGTTCCGAGAACAAACCTTATCTTTGAGGATAAAATCCGCCCCGGGCGGGAATCGAACCCGCAGCCTAGCGCTTACAAGGCAGACGCACTAAAAATCAAGCTAACTAGGCTGGCTAATTGGCTATAGAACATGTGTGACGTTTAATTTAGCCACAAATTTAACATTGGCTTAAAAACCAATAAAATGGAGGTTCCACGTAATTAAAGCCGTTATTGAACTTTTTATCTGTCCATGATTCTGTTGTAAAATATTTGAGGGGCACATCATCATTATCACTGTTGTAAAATACAAGTTTTATTTCTTTTTTCGTATTCTTCTTAATTTTTGTGGTGGATTGTAGGTATTAGTTAATAACCAACTACATTTCTAACAATTTTTTTCAATCAGGTATGAAATCTTTTCTATAGACCACGTGTGACGTTCATTTAGCCACTTTTTTTAATAGGTTTGACAGAGGGAACTGTAACTGCTATGAAAGAAGGAAAGACAGGATATAAGCCAGCCGTTCCGAGAACAAACCTTATCTGTGAAAGATAAAATCCGCCCCGGGCGGGAATCGAACCCGCACCCTAGTGCTTACAAGGCAGACGCACTAAAAATCAGCTAACTAGGCTGGCTATAGAACATGTGTGACGTTTCATTTAGCCACAAATTTAACATTGGCCTAAAAACCAATAAAATGGGGGTTCCACGTAATGAAAGCCGTTATTCAACTTTTTATCTGTCCATGATTCTGTTGTAAAATATTTGAGGGGCACATCATCATTATCTGTTGTAAAATACAAGTTTTATTTCTTTTTTCGTATTCTTCTTAGTTTTTGTGGTGGATTGTAGGTATTAGTTAATAACCAACTACATACGAGTATCTAACAATTCCAACATATTTAACTAACATATTGTCCTATCCTCTATCCCTAGGTCATGCAAGACGTAGTCACCTCCGTGTTCAACAACAGTCACTTCCTGGACGTCCACTTCAGTCACCAGGATCAGGATCTGTTCTATTTCGTCAAGGAACTGCCGCAGAAGATTCGGGATGACTTGGACGAGCTCAAACGACTCGGAAGTAAGTGTACAAGTAGTGCCATTGGACTGTCAGAATAATTTTGTTTAGTTTGAGATAATGGTCAAGTACTATATCATACATATTTCTGGACATGGTCTTCACTTGACTGGAGTGGATTACAGACTATCCCCTATCTAATAGACGTTAACAAACAAGACTACAGATAGAAGGACAGACGAGTTGATATATTTCGACCACTACTATGGCCATCATCAGAACAACTAAATAAAAAAAAATATCAGAATAAGATACCCTAAGGAAGAATAGATGCCCAGATTCGTAGAATCTTAAACCATCCTTTGGGGCATCCGCCTCTACACGTAAGCCTCTTTTTTTTTAGGAGGTTTGACAGAGGGAACTGTAACTGCTATGGTCTTATCGTCCCGAAATCGAAGAGAGAAGGAAGACAGGATAGGAGAAAGCCAGCCGTTCTGAGAACGAACATTATCCCATCAGGATAAAATCCGCCCCGGGCGGGAATCGAACCCGCGGCCTAGCGCTTACAAGGCAGACGCACTACCAACTAGGCTGGCAAAACCCTATCTTTTCTCTTGCACTTAAACCTTCCAGCCTTCCACCCATATCACTGGACTAACTTTTTCCCTATGTTCTTGTTTCTGTCACTTATGTACCTACCAAAGGACTGGAGGACCTTCCACCAAAGGACTGGACTAACTTGTCGCCTTATTTTCTACTCTGTCCACAGATATGGTCGCGTGCAAAGTGTCAAGGTGGTGTCGCGGGGGGCCGAGTCAGGGCCGGGGCCCGGGGGGGCGTGTGCCACCGTCTCGTTCATGGACATCAAGTCCGCGTCCAAGGCGCACAGCGTCGATCAGAAACTCGAGGAGTGCGCACTGACCACGGAGTACCACGAGCCGGCCGCGATACCCCGGGCCTCCGGCCCTGACTCGGCCCCCCGCGACCACCACCTTGACACTTTGCAGCGCACCATATCTTGTGACAGAGAAGAAAATAAGGGCGACAAGAATTAGTCCAGTCCTTGGGTGGAAGGTATAGGTACATAAGTGACAGAACCAAGAAGACCATTAGGAAAAAAGTTAGTCCAGTGATATGGGTGGAAGGCTGGAAGGTTTTAAAGTGCAAGAGAAAAGATAGGGTTTCTTGGCCAGCCTATTATAGTTGGTAGTTGGGCGTCTGCCTCGTAAGCGCTAGGCGCGGGTTCGATTCCGCCCGGAGCGGATTTTATCCTGATGGGATAAATGTTTCGTTCTCGGAAACGCCGCTGGCTTTGTCCATAATCCCTGTCTTCCTTCTCTCTTCGTTTCGGGACGATATGAGACCATAGGCAGTTACAGTTACGGGCGCTGTCAACCTCTTAAAAGAAAGAAAAAAAAAAGATAGGGTTTTAGTTAGGCCAGTGATGCTTGGACGGTCTAAGTCCAAGACAA
>NW_007381643.1:0-3791 GCF_000475195.1 Diaphorina citri | reverse complement strand
TGGAGGTCGTCAACTCTTTGAAAAGTCAGGATAGTTTCATTTTCTTCCTTGAACCTTCAGGATAGGGTTGTCCTAATTTGTCCATATATAAGACAAAAATAGAAAACTAGAACTTGTCCAAAAAAAAAAAAAAAAAAAAAAAAAAAAAAAAAAAAATCAATCACAGGTTGTAACAAAGCACGACCCAATAGTCCTCTCGCACCCTAAGCTAGGGTCGGCTTTCATACCTTAAAATGGTAGCTGTAAAAGAGCTCTTAAACTGTTGTCATTGTTATCTCTAATGACGAACCGCATTTCCCTATAAAGCCTATCCAGAAGTCAGGGATACACTCGTCAATATCATGCTGATTTTATTCCGTAATAATATAGAAATAATAAAATAAATTTAAGGTAGCGATAAGGATAAGTTGTGAGTGGATCGAATAATTGGTGTGACCCATAGGGGAACTAGTCGTAATGAGACGCCGACAGCTAGTAGTAACTAGTGAAATTAAGTATCGCGGGAAGCACGAGAGTTTAGTTTGCGGTTTCACAGTGTTAGAAGGGGCAGCCACACTTCCGGCGCGCAAGTTTGCCGGTTTAAGTAGTATCAACATGTAGGCATTGACGCTGGCCGCCTCAGGGTCGAAACGAAACTCATCCGGCCAACATGTGCACCATTCAGCTTCAATGACAACTTTAATAGGACCCATCTGTGAAGCCGTCTCCTCGAACTAAAACCATCTAGAAGGTCCGGCCGTGAAGACTGGAACTACAAGAGCTACCTTAAAGTTGGACTCCCCTTCTCCCTCACTCCACCTCTTTTAAGCCATTTCTTACCATCTTTAACAACTTACTTTACAACCACAGACGAAGAGTGCATAAAATGTCACGGATGATTCGATTCGAAAGTTGACCTATTCCATCTTCGCATTTATTACATTGAGAGGTATTCAAATCTAGTCTCCCAGTCGACTACATCCATTCTTTGGTATATTTAATGGATATCAATGGAAAGGAATAACATCCTATATGAGCTATATACTACTCCTTTCATTTTTTTTTTTTTTTTTTTTTTTTTTTTTTTTTTTTTTTTGCTATATCCTACTCCTTTCATTTTTTTTTCAAGTTCCTTTTCAGACCTATAGTTTAGCTCGATGAACCTGTATTGGAACTATCTTAAGAAGTTTAAGAGGTGAGGTGTATTAGTCGACTTTAGGTTTTCTGGCTAGAGGTTGGATTGAGTTGATTTAAAGGGTTGAGTGGACCGGATCGGCATTAAGGCCTCCTTACTTTGTGGGACTAAAGGGCCGGCTCAGGTGGTGGCTATGAGTCAAAAGGTTAACGAAGCATAAGTGTAACATAACCCTTGCATATGCTCCAAAAGTGGCCAGTCATACAAGAACCACCGATGTATACAACTGGCTTGGCCAAACTTGTGCAATTTGAAGGACCAAAGTCCCCCTCAATCTTGAAGCATGAGCCGCCCGGTTCAACCGGAGGGCGCTCTTGCGCGATTCCTGACTTGCTAGGACTCCGCTTCTTTTTGCCCTATTTTTTCTCAATCTATTGTACTACAAACAAGTAAAGAGAACAGAGAAATTTTACATCCAGAAGAGGAGGGTTAAAAGATCTGTCACCCAGAAAAGAGTATTTACAGTTTTCACAACTCACTCAGGAACCGTCTCTGAGAAACGACTAAACTTTCTCGTGGGCTTATGTTGTCCGTTTTACTTGTTTATTTAGTTTTAATCAGGGTAGGTTTCACCTTTATGTTTAATAAGAAAGTAAAGTTATAAAAAAGGTCATTGGTTATTTCTTTAATACTTAATTTAATTTACTTAAAATAAAAAAAAAAAAAAAAAAAAAAAGGTTCGGCAATATAGGGTCCACCATCGCGTAAAAATGAGGGTGGGAACCCATTTACATTCAATAATTCAATCAGTTGAAAGCTTAAGCGCAGCCTCTCAGTTTGGCGCCCAGACGGTGTCACGTGGCCTTTCGAGTGGATATTCAACCGGACTAGTCGTCATAACTTCGTGAGGGTAGGCCAACGTGATGTTTATCTCCTCTCGCATAACTTAAAGACCTGCATCGCCGGTCTATCACCTAAGAGTAGGTATTTCAGTGTATATGCCAGGGTTGTCGGTCAATGTGAACCGAGGCGGCGGACGTATCACTCGACTAGAACGGTAGGCATGACCTTTACATCGCTTCCTTTAATCGAATATGCTTTGTACCTGATTAGAATAACTATCTGTGAACGTAGTAAGCTAGTTAACCAGGAGTTTAGATTAAGACTGTACGGCTCGGTTTCAACTCGATAGCTCACTGTTTCGAAAGCGGACTGATATGACAGATAATAAGGCGGCCTCCCGGTACAATTCGTTATGTCGCTTGCCGCAAAATTCATTACTTAAAACCGGTCCTGAGGGGGCGTTCCGAAGGAGGAAACCCGGGGCACACCGTACACAGGGTATGGCCGAGGATTTACGGGTCGTTGGGGAGATGGCGGCGTGCGCACCCCGTCGTTCCCACTCTATATGCTGTCTTCCATATCCAAATATGTATTATCTTTCATTTTTCCCTGTTTTTAATCAAGGACTTAAAAGTCCTTCTCCTGCTGAGATAGGACAAAAAATTCCCTCTTGACTAATCCATCTTTCAATTCCTCAGGTGAGGCAGAACTCCACACATCCATCTCTAACGACGGTAACATCCTTCAAGTCAAACCCTGGGGTCATTCCCTCTCCATCGAATCCGTTCCCTATCCCATCCTACAGGACATCGACGTGACACTCGCAGAAAACTATCCCGTTCCTTCGAAACAGAAGACGGAAATTGGGCCCGACCTTGCCAACCGGTTTGAGTGGAAATACTTCCTGCGGCGCGGCCCTAACCCAGCTAAGACAAGCGAGAAGATTGTCACACTGGTAAGTCGGAATTTTTACTTTCTGTTACCTATATTAGGAAATTAGGTTCCCGTTCCCGATCTTTCCACAGAAAGTTTGCAGTTAGTCCAGAGTTGGGAGGAAACTCATTGGGTCCCGTCCGGATTTTTGTATTTATGTCCCGATGCCTCACTTTGTCCCAAGTTTTGGAACGGTTAAAATGATCGTACCACTCTTTGGGTCCCAAATGGGTGACGTCACAGGAAACCCTTGACACTGTGTTAACTCTCAGTGGAGATCGGGCATTAAAGCAGTTCAAGCACATAAAGATCCGTTACAAATTATGTCCCACTAATCCGTCAGAGGACCTGTAAACTACTAGTCTAGATGGGTCAATGAAACTAACTTAGTCTAACTAAAACGGACACTGGATATTGGATTTCACCAATATTTGTTCACTCATTAGAACTCCTGTTAAGCTAACAGCCAGTTAAGTTCCATTTAATTTGTATTGACTTAACAGGGCTGTTAAGCTAACAGGCTGTTTGAGGCTGGAAAGAAGGTTGGTGAAATCTACCATGAGAGTCTAAATTTATTTTTTTACACATGCAAAATGTGCCAGAAGCTGCTGTATGCGGATCCATGGAAGAGCTCTTTGTGGTTGGGTGGAAGAGCTCCTCTTGGAGAATCCTGCCACATTAAATAAAGCCATAAAAAAAGTTATTCTTCCTAGCAGTCTAAATAGAGCAATTCTAATCCGAATTTCACCCCGTGTTACAGGTGGGCCGTAAGCTTCGCGTGAACGGTGAGAACCTTCTCTCCGTCGAGTACGATCGCAACACAGGCACCGTCGGCGCTTTCATCGACGACCACGTTCAACTGCTCAACATATCCTACGACAAACTGGGCCAGCCCATCAAA
>NW_007381642.1:10789-11957 GCF_000475195.1 Diaphorina citri | reverse complement strand
GTTGGTTGGTTGGTATCAAATGCTGGGAATTGACTATCAGGTCATTTTCCTCCTCGCGTCCCAATATTTTGCGATGATAAAATGTAGTATAAATGAGGAAAATGAGTAGCTATGACATATAAATGCGCATAGCGACCGGTGCCAGCATGGTAGGTAAACATTGGATGTTAGGATTATTGAGATATTGATAAAAATCCTACAATGCTGCAGTGAACACCAAAGTTGTGATAGAATAACACAAAGAAAAGAAAGAAATGTAGTATTACATGATGAAGGTAATTCAATATTCAATTTTTCCGTCTTGTTATTTAATTATTTTATTGAAAAATGATTATGCAACTTTTTTTTTTTTCTCTTTTGCGAAATATGATGAAAATTAATCTCTTGAAATTTTATAGGTACCTATCCATTTTCTTTCTCTTCTTTTAAATTCAATTTTTTCTCTTTTTTTACCCCATATTTATTATGATTAGCCATTTTTCTATACGTTTTTATTTTTACCTACAGAGGACCACGTAATCTTACTTTTCATGTTTTCTCTACAGCCAATAGATCTTCATTCTTATATATTCTGGAAGAATGGTCAGCCTTTGTCTCCTCTGACTATTTACTGTTGGGTCTAAGGCTCTAGGGACTATAACTGTAGTTAAGTTACTAGTTCTATACTATGTATATTTTTAATTTAGGATGTTTGTTTCTTGGAGATATGTACAGTGCTTATATTGAAGTCATAACCGTGCATATTGCATAGTCTGCTCTCATTCTCAGGCTGACACATGCGGTCCTAGTCAGAACAAAAATAATGTAACTTCTAAAAAACATTCTTATGATGATGAGTTTCATAAGAAATTCACTTGTTGATACCAAGACTGGCATAGCGTGGGTTAAAACATACACCCATGTGCAAAAATTTCCAGATTTAGAACTTTTTCAATACCTACCAAAAAAAGTAAAAAAATTGCCATAAAAAAGCTAACCATCAAAGATATTGAACTGAAGAAATATGAGCTTTTATTTTGTACAAAAAAGGTTTGAAAATTTGTATTTTCAAGACATTTGAAAAGGCTGTCAGAAGCCAGCCTAGCTAGCTTAGTTGGTAGTGCGTCTGCCTTGTAAGCGCTAGGCCGCGGGTTCGATTCCCGCCCGGGGCGGATTTTATCCTGATGGG
>NW_007381642.1:0-9182 GCF_000475195.1 Diaphorina citri | reverse complement strand
ATCAATTACATTTTTTTTATATATTTTTTTTTATTTTTCAAGAGGTTTGACAGAGGGAACTGTAACTGCTAAGGTCTTATCGTCCCAAAATCGGAGAGAAGGAAGACAGGATAGGAGAAAGCCAGCCGTTCCGAGAACGAACAGTATCCCATCAGGATAAAATCCGCCCCGGGCGGGAATCGAACCCGTGGCCTAGCGCTTACAAGGCAGACGCGCTACCAACTAAGCTAACTAGGCTGGCGTAACAACTTAGATAATAGAGTATCTTATCTTAGGAAAGAGAGAATTAGGGCAGGATTGGATAAAGCCGTTTTATAATGGTCAATATGGCCCTAACTAGGCTGGCATCAATGACATTTATTAGTGCGTTTAAGCTCTGATTAGTGTCTGTATTCTGTCTGTTTGTAAGATTGTTTCACGATAAATCTCGAACGGCTACCCAGTCCGATTTCGGCGAAATTTATCCAGAAAATTTCAACACAAAGGAAGTCTGTTTATGAGATGCCCGCACCGGGTCGGGTTTGGGGGCCCTGTAGGGATCCCTTTCCTATAACACAGAACCTTTTTGATTATGGCGAAGATTGAAGCCAAGTCTTTCATTGGAACTAACTCAGTAACTCTCTCCCTACGAGTTATGAGCGAAGTTCTTGTGAACAGTCTCATTCTGATTTCTTGAGAATCACATCTGCTTCTGACTCATACACTCTGGCCTGTTCGTTTGGTAACTAACTTTTTTTTTTATCTTTAATGGCATTTCTTCGAGAGATTTGATAGAGGGATCTGTAACTGCTAAGGTCTTACCGTCCCGAAAACGAAGAGAGGACAGGGTAGGAGAAAGCCAGCCGTTCCGAGAACGAACCTTTCCTATTTAGGATAAATTTCGCCCCGGACGGGAATCGAACACGAGACCTAGAGCGCTTACAAGGCAGATGCACTACCAACCAAGCTAACCAGGCCAGCTAATACAGCAGTTGTTTTAAGCTCTTCAAGGAAAACTTGAAGACAAACTTTTGTCACTCACGGGATTCGAACCCGGAACCTTCTACTCTCGCTGCAGCGGTGCATCGTCCTAGGTCAATAATTGGGAATGATACATGCAAACATGTGGTTATCAATAAAAATCTCGAGAACATTGGTCACATAATTTGAAACAATATAGGGACGTACGTTAGAGGTGCGACTTGAAACAAGTAGACATGAAGAAATGATAGAATATTAACGTGAATTAGGAATAGGTTTATGACCTACGTACTAATCGCTGTGGGTACTTACACAACTTACCCAGCAGAAATAAAAAATAAGCAAGATTAGGTACTTTTTTAAATAAAATAAAATAAAATAGGTAAATACAATTTCTTTGTGTTATTATTTCACAACTTTATTACTTTTTTTAAGAGGATTGACAAAGGGAACTGCTAAGGTATTATCGTCCCGAAATCGAAGAGAGAAGAAAGACAGGATAGGAAAAAGCCAGCCGTTCCGAGAACGAACATTATCCTATCAGGATAAAAGCCGCCCCGGGCGGGAATCGAACCCGCGGCCTAGGGCAGACGCGCTACCAACCAAGCTAACTAGGCTGGCCTAAAAGATTACTTTTATTTCATACTTAGATTCGAGGCTAAGCGCTGCTTGTCAGCCTAGTTAGCTTGGTTATCCCGTCTGCCTTGGAAGCGCTAGATTTCGGATTCGATTCCCGTCCGGAGCGGACTTTATCCTAGTACACACGGTTCGCTCTCCGAAAGGCTGATTTTCTGTCTTCCTTCTTAGATTTCGGGACCACAAGACCTCGGTTTTTACAGTTTTCGTGAAGGCAGAAGAAAGTAAGAAAGTCTAAATAAGAAGAAAGCTACATACTTTCCAGGTTTCAAGCCCTATATCGGCAGTATCAACACCAAACATTCCATTCTATTCTTTTCCATCTCAACCAATGGGTCACAGCGGGCGCCGGACGGGCTCCGGTTTGCGAACCGCTGCCTGTGCTTCGTGAAGGCAGAAGAATATCGAGAGAAGCAAGCTAAGCACAATGTTCAGTACAGTGGAGAATAAAAAAACAAGCTGGTGGCATGAGAAATGGAGAGAGGGAACTCGACGAGGTCATGCAAACGTACACACAAGCCTCGTGCTATCACATGTCACCCGTCCACGCCTAGTACGAAACGTATGAACCTCGTACGAACCCAAGTACGTTTTGTTCTGTTAGCTAGAATGGGTCGGTACGTTTTTTTTTTTGGTAGGTAATTCAATTTATTATTTTATTTTTAATTAATTTAATAGAAATGGAATTCTGGCTGATTTTGTAGCCAAAACCAAATGTCAGCTCAAAGCAATCACCCAAGTTAGGGCTGATTGAGAGGCTGACGAAAAACGCTGACCCCGTCTTTAACACGGGAAAAGCAGAGGAAAGGAAAGTAAATTTTTTTTTTTTTGTTAAAATGGGTGGGTACGTTTTTTTTTTTTTTTTTTTTGTAGGTAATTCAATTTATTATTTTATTTTTAATTAATTTAATGGAAATGGAATTCTGGCTGATTTTGTAGCCAAAACAAATGTCAGCTCAAAGCAATCACCCAAGTTAGGGCTGATTGAGAGACTGACGAAAAACGCTGACCCCGTCTGAACACGGGAAAAGCAGAGAAAAAAAAGAGAAGTTTTATTTAATAGAAATATACTTCCTATCTTGACTCTTTCTCTTCCTTCTACCCTCCTGTCATTCTCTATTCTCTCTCTACTTCTTTCTCCTCCCAATCTCTCTCCCCTTCGTCTCTCGTAAACATATAAATACACCAAGATCAAATGGAAAACACAACACAACTTTTATACTCTTTACTACAAATACCTAGTAGACATTGGATTTATAAGCGAGAGACCGCGGTTTGTATCCTAGTGTCACAGAGTAATTGAGGTAGAGAAAGGCCATTATGTAGTTCAAACAAATCACGACCGAATGAATGAGTAATATGAACTTGAATTACGAGCGAAAACAATGATAAGCGAAGAGATAGATCTCGTACTCGTAAAATCATAAATGAACTACGAAGAAATAAAGATGAACATTGGCATTTCTTCGCCCCGATTAGGATTCGAACCCAGTACCTGCCTTCGGATTCATAATCAATTCTCTTGAGCCAGTTTTATTATTATTTAATTGATAAATTTAATTTGAGGTATAATGGAAAACACGTCAGGTACAAAAATTCCAACTATACCTACATATATTTTAGTTCGATCGAAAAATGCCTCTGTGCCCGCATCCTGTAAAATTGTAATAGAGGCATCTCCACTAACACCCCATGTAGTAGCTACTTTACCACCTATCTTATGTACAATACCTTACTTTACCAGTAGGTATACGAGTATTACAGTGTTCTGTAAAAATGGCACATCCACTAAGATGGTAAATTATGGCCTTTTCTTAAGCCGTAAAAGAGCTACATAAAATAATTATGTAATTTACTGTCCTGTTTTCTGGAAAACCCCCTCTTATTAAGGGAGAGAGAGAGAGAGAGAGAGAGAGAGAGAGAGAGAGAGAGAGAGAGGAGGAGGAGAGAAGAGTATTTTGCAAAAACACAGACCCAAGTTTTATGAATGAAATGAGATGTAGGAGGAGAAAGAGGGAGAGAGAAGGGGTAAAGAGAAAGAGAGGGAGGAGGAGGAAAAGAGAGGAAGAAGAAAAGGGGGATATGGCCATGAAAAAGATAGATGGAGAAAGAAGGACGGAGAGAGAGACAGAAGGGGAAGAGGAGGAAGGAGAAAGAAAGATGTGGGAAAACGTTAGGAGGGGGAGAGAGGAGGATAAAGAAACGAAAAAGAAAAGGTGGAGGTAGGGGGGTAGAATAAGAAGAATTAAAGGGAAAAAGAAGAAGAAGGATAGAGGGGGAAGAGAGACAGAGTTACAAGGCCACAGAAAGGGTAGGAAAGAGGAAGAAAGAGAGAGAGAGAGAGAGAGGGAGGGAGGAAGGAAGAGGAAATCAAGAAAAAAGAAAAAAGTATGGGTGGGGTAAAAAGAAGGGATGGAGAGAGAAAGAGAGAGAGGGCCGTGAAGTGTGTAAAAGGTGGAGAGGGAGAGAGACGGAGGAGGGAGAGATGAATGAGCATCTCAAACACCAATCCAACCTATTGTAGTTTCCCAATATTACTTTGTAGATGATAAAACTAAGAAGTTTGATTCAGGTAGGAATGTCATTTCAATTCTACCTCCTATTCCAACAGAAGGCTTAACCAAAGACAATGTCAATGATCTCATGGATAGAACATACAAAGCCATGAGTGAAGAGTATGAGAAAATAACCAAAGAAAATACTCCACCTGGGGAGGATAAGAAAGACAACTAAGGACCAAAGAATTGATATGAACATAATACTGGAAACAAATATTCAATTATAAATCTAACTAACTAGTATGATCTTAAGCTGTAGTTCACATTATGGATTCAAGTATTTATTTTTAAAGAGACAATTATCCTAAAACAGAATTGATATGAACATAATACTGGAAACAAATATTCAATTATAAATCTAACTAACTAGTATGATCTTAAGCTGTAGTTCACATTATGGATTCTGTGGATTCAAGTATTTATTTTTAAAAAGACAATTATACTAAAACAGAATTGACACAAATAAAAAGTTGTATAATGTTTGAAGTTTTGGTTCTTTTCCTAGGAAATCACAGAACCATCCAAGGGCCTTAAAACAGAATTGACACAAACAAAAAGTTGTATAATGTTTGAAGTTTTGGTTCTTTTCCTAGGAAATCACAGAACCATTCAAGGGCCTTATAAGGTTCAACTGATGAAGAGGTTTACAAGGAAATTTTATTATGATTTATTTCTTTTAATTTGTGATGTAAAAGAAGAATCAATTAATTTTTGTCTACCTTTCACTCTTTTTCTTACTTATTATTTAGGTAGGTATAGATATTATTTTTATATTTGTTTGTTATAAAATTCTACTTAACTTATTATCAGTATCTCTAAGTACTATGATTTCATTTTAGAATTAAGTATAACATATTAAGTAAAGTAGTCTCATCTCATTAAATTTAAAACAAGAGGCACCTATTATTTTTTAAACTAAAGTGTGTCAACATCGAGAATCCAGATATGATGCTATAGCTATCTGGATGTTTGATGCTTCTATTATTTACTGTGCTTCAGTATTACACATGAAATATATTTTAAAGAAAATCTAGTTTTATACATGGACATTATTTAGGAAAAGGGGATTGGTAGGGATTTTTTTATTTCTTTTTAAGTTAATTAATGGTATTTTATATTAAAATTAAATTTTGTTATTACAGATGTCACTGTAGTATTTTCTCCAGCCGTTCCGAGAACGAACCTTTCCTATTTAGGATAAATTTCGCCCCGGACGGGAATCGAACACGAGACCTAGAGCGCTTACAAGGTAGATGCACTACCAACCAAGCTAACTAGGCTGATGGCTAATACAGCAGTTGTTTTAAGCTCTTCAAGGAAAACTTAAAGACAAACTTTTGTCACTCACGGGATTCGAACCCGGAACCTTCTACTCTTGCTGCAGCGGTGCATCGTCCTAGGTCAATAATTGGGAAAATGATACATGCAAACATGTGGTTATCAATAAAAATCTCGAGAACATTGGTCACATAATTTGAAACAATATAGGGACGTACGTTAGAGGTGCGACTTGAAACAAGTAGACATGAAGAAATGATAGAATATTAACGTGAATTAGGAATAGGTTTATGACCTACGTACTAATCGCTGTGGGTACTTACACAACTTACCCAGCAGAAATAAAAAATAAGCAAGATTAGGTACTTTTTTAAATAAAATAAAATAAAATAGGTAAATACAATTTCTTTGTGTTATTATTTCACAACTTTATTACTTTTTTTAAGAGGATTGACAAAGGGAACTGCTAAGGTATTATCGTCCCGAAATCGAAGAGAGAAGAAAGACAGGATAGGAAAAAGCCAGCCGTCGGGTTTAAAAAAAAAAAAAAAAAAAAAAAAAATGCTTGATTCTGTGACTGGCTGTTGTGGGGCCCACTCAGTCTCGTGAGGAAAATGAGTAGCTATGTATAATATAAATGCGCATAGCGACCGGTGCCAGCATACTAAGCATAGTAGGCAACATAGTAAGTGGATTATTGGAATATTTGAAAAATCCTACAATGCTGCAGTGAGCAACAAAGTTGTAATATAATAACAATGAAACGGCATTTATTTATTTATTTTCACTCATCTTTATTACTTTAAAAATGTCATTTTTATTTTCATCATTATTGCATCCACAGGTACTGGATCCGTATTATCTAACCTTGGAGCCATTATCCTATCAGGATAAAAGCCGCCCCGGGCGGGAATCGAACCCGCGGCCTAGGGCAGACGCGCTACCAACCAAGCTAACTAGGCTGGCCTAAAAGATTACTTTTATTTCATACTTAGATTCGAGGCTAAGCGCTGCTTGTCAGCCTAGTTAGTTTGGTTAGTCCGTCTGCCTTGTAAGCGCCAGGTTTCGGATTCGATTCCCGTCCGGGGCGGACTTTATCCTAGTACACACGGTTCGCTCTCCGAAAGGCTGATTTTCTGTCTTCCTTCTTAGATTTCGGGACCACAAGACCTCGGTTTTTACAGTTTTCGTGAAGGCAGAAGAAAGTAAGAAAGTCTAAATAAGAAGAAAGCTACATACTTTCCAGGTTTCAAGCCCTATATCGGCAGTATCAACACCAAACATTCCATTCTATTCTTTTCCATCTCAACCAATGGGTCACAGCGGGCGCCGGACGGGCTCCGATTTATAAAAATTGGGTATTTACCCAGGTAAATACCCAGGGTATTTACCCCAAAAATAAGTACCCGGGTATTTACCCATCACTATATGCCATAGCATAGATACCTACCTATGGCATTTGTGCTACAGATATCTCCACTAATCTGCCCTCTAATAAAGCAGTAAGCGATTTTGTAATCTTGGCACATCCACCAATTTGAAGTCATAAGTACTTTTTTTCTCTTCGATAAATTCCTAGGTAAAGTAAATTTTCCCTTGCCTTTATTCAACTTCTGTTGTTCAAAACACCAGACTTTTCCAGGGTTTTTACCGATCTACGGTAAGTTTTTCAGCGTATAACGATAGATTAGAGACATGGGAAACTTTGGCAAAATCTAAAACCTCTATCCTCTTTGCCGTGTACGGTAGATACAAAATACGAATCTATCCAAGTATTCCAAGTACATAGAATCGCACCGCCCCGGGCGGGAATCGAACCCGTGGCCTAGCGCTTACAAGGCAGACGCGCTACCAACCAAGCTAACTAGGCTGGCACCAATGACATTTATTAGTGCGTTTAAGCTCTGATTAGTGTCTGTATTCTGTCTGTTTGTAAGATTGTTTCACGATAAAATCGTCCAGTGGTAGCGCGCTTGCTTGCCATGCAGAAGGTCCCGGGTTCGAATCCCACCATCGACAAAAGTTTGTACTCGTTTTTCGATTGCAAATATTTCAACGGGTTACTTTCTGGTGTTCTCGTGTTGAGCCAGCACCTAAATGGGAAGTATTGTGTCTCTTCTCGCCCATCTGATGAGAGGCATACTACGGGATGGGCATGCTACGACACAGGCCAAAAGCGTCTAATGTAGCAGTTGTTCCATTGCTACGAAATAAAAACGGTGGTGGAACACTCATCTTTTTTAAAAAATAAAAAACAAACAAAAACATAAAACTCGAACGGCTACCCAGTCCGATTTCGGCGAAATTTATCAGAAAATTTCAACACAAAGGAAGTCTGTTTATGAGATGCCCGCACCGGGTTGGACCTTTTGGGGGCCCCGTAGGGTAGGGATCCCTTTTAGTATACCAGCGCCTTTATTCAACTTCTCGAAGGGCATCTTCTAGTAAAAATTTTAGTCTAATTCGAGCAGTAGAAATAAACACCAATATTGATTTCCGATCTATTCAATACTGATAAGTTCATTGATCAAGTCAATAATCCATTAAATCCTGTACCCACCTCTTTGAGAATACACTGATTACCTATAATAGAATCAACATAAATATAATTAGGTATGTATAGCTAGGTACTAGGCCAGACACCTATAACTACCTACATACCTATCTATTTTGTTTATATTACCTATACATGTGCAGTTAATATGTACCTCTATAATAAATAACAGGGCACACAAACATATCTATGTATATTGTACATGGATTAGGTACATTTACATGGGTAAATAGGTGTAAGGCGTACTTGGATGAGTCATAGAAATCTGATTCCTTCCTTGCCAAATAAGCGCTCATTGATCGTTATATCCGTTTCAACTTTGGAAACTTTTCTGAGAAGTTTCGGAGTTCAGCGCACCTCTTTTATTTTATCCAATGAGTATTAATTACCCTTTGTACTTCGCCATCTCCACCAATCTGGCCCTCTAATAAAGCAGTAAGAGATTTTGTAATCTTGGTACATCCACTAATTTCTCTTGTGTAAGAGTACCTAGGTGCTATATCACGAGTATTGTCCTTGTTCTCTGGACATCTCCACTAACAAATCCTATACGTCTTTACTCATATCATATCCCATAGCATAGATACCTATGGCATTTGTGCTACAGATATCTCCACTAAAATCTGGCCCTCTATTAAAGCAGTAAGAGATTTCGTAATCTTGGCACATCCACCAATTTGAAGTCATAAGTACTTTTTTTCTCTTCGATAAATTCCTAGGTAAAGTAACTTTTTCAAAGTAAATTTCCCCTTGCCTTTATTCAACTTCTGTTGTTCAAAACACCAGACTTTTCCAGGGGTTTTACCGATCTACGGTAAGTTTTTCAGCGTATAACGATAGATTAGAGACATGGGAAACTTTGGCGAAATCTAAAACCTCCTCTATCCTCTTTCTTTGCCGTGTACGGTAGATACAAAATACGAATCTATCCAAGTATTCCAAGTACGAAATATGAATCCAAGTATTATGCTTGAGAGAATACGTATAAACTCCATACACTCAATATCTAGTACACTCTCGTTCCTTCGTCCGTACATTCTAGTACATTTCCCACTCTCATTTCGTACACTCGATGGAGACAGACCCTGAGCCGGGACTCACAATGTGAACGTTTCTCTCTTCTCTCTCTGCGATAAAATAGTTTCCCTTTTGAAATAACTTGCGCACACTGTATACTCTCGTCTCTCTCCAACCTA
>NW_007381641.1:27292-32051 GCF_000475195.1 Diaphorina citri | reverse complement strand
CGCTTAGTTCTTTTTACCCCTCGAAAAAGTGTATTTTACCCCTCGGGGGGTAAATACCCCCAGGTTGGGAACCAATGTTCTGGTTTCTATAAATTGTAGCTCACAATTTTCAAAAATTTCGCCTGCGGCGCTGCTCATTTCCCCCTTTTTTGTGTAACCTTCATCATCCCCCTAGGATATGTGAATGTGTAGACTATATAATGACAAACTTCAGGCTCATGCTTTTTAAAAAAAAAAAAATTTGGGCTATGTGGAAGAGCATAGAGGCATTCTCGGTGGCCCGATTTTCAAAAGATATTGCACTTGCCTGAGTCCTTGTGAAATTTGAGCAAAGTGATGGCTCCCGTGTAATCCCTCTTCTCCAGAAATGTCTCCAGAGATAGATGAGCAGGAGGGGAAGTGGAAGTGGTAGCAGGCTCGCTGAGTCCTTGTGAAATTTGAGCAAAGTGATGGCTCCCGTGTAATCCCTCTTCTCCAGAAATGTCTCCAGAGATAGATGAGCAGGAGGTGAAGTGGAAGTGGTAGCAGGCTCAGGGATACCCGGCTTCAAACGAGACAGAATCTGAGGAAGAAAAAATAATATTACTTTAAAATCCTAGGTTGGTGGTTCGAGTCCAAGTAGTCATAAAATCTAACGAGGTATCTCAAATGGAATTTAACAGGCTGTTAGCTTAACAGCCCTGTTAAGCCTATACAAATCAAATGGAATTTAACAGGCTGTTAGCTTAACAGGCCTTCTAGGGTTTCGGCTTTTTTTTCAATTGATTTAAAGAAGAATTTTAACAATTAAGTCCTACCTCCTCTAAATGAATTCGGCATTTTTAGTTTACCTGAGCACCCGGCTTCAAACGAGACAGAATCTGAGGAAGAAAAAATAATATTACTTTAAAATCCTAGGTTGGTGGTTCGAGTCCAAGTAGTCATACAATCTAACGAGGTGTGCCTTGGTCCAAGTAGTCATAAAATCTAACGAGGTATTTATTAAACACAAGTAGGTACATAAGAATTAAATTTATTTGCTAAAAAAAATACCTACAAATAAACCCAATAGAAATTAAGGATTCCCTCACACCTGGTGTTTACCTTTTTGAACATTTTTCCTTTCTTGCTGCGGTATCACACTCGCTCTGACTGCTCCCTACCAGCTGAAACAGGGCCTGGGCTGCCTTCACCATTTCCCTCTGGGGAGAGAATGAGTGGAAAGAGAATTTTTCAAAAGAGGTTTGATAGAGGGAACTGTAGTAACCTCCGTGGTCAAGTCGGTATCACACTAGGCTTGCACTCCGGAGTGGTCCCGGGTTCGATTTCCGGCGGGGTCGAATTTTTTTTTGAGTACGCAGCTAGTTTAATCGAGTAGCGACCAGTGGCGGCATTAGCAGAGTAAGAAGAAAAAATATACATAGGTATGTCAGAAATACTCGTAAAGGAAGCTCTTAGTAATGCTGTGATATCTACAAAAATTGTGAAGAAACTTTCACCTTCACCACAGATAAATCGTGATGATAGAGAGAATTGTAACTGCTAAGGTCTTATCGTCCCGAAATCGAAGAGAGCAGGAAGACAGGATAGGAGAAAGCTAGCCATTCCAAGAAAGAACATTATCCGTTCAGCATAAAAATCCACCCGGGCGGGAATCGAACCCGCAAAATTCTAGGTCTGTAAAGATAATTTTCTTGCTGTCTTCTGGAAGATCTTTAAAGCTATCCTTTTCAACATACGCGTCTAACTTTGAAAATCAAACATGATTAAAACAGTAAGAAATCCTTTTTAATTGAAAACTGCCTACAAGGTAGGTATCCGTATTCGACAAACGCCTACAAATGAATGAAGCTATTTCTTGCTGTCTTCTGGAAGATCTTTAAAGCTATCCTTTTCAACATACGCGTCTAACTTTGAAAATCAAACATGATTAAAACAGTAAAAAATCCTTTTTAATTGAAAACTGCCTACAAGGTAGGTATCCGTGTTCGACAAACGCCCACAAATGAATGAAGCTAAAAAAAGGGGTTTTTCATTAGAGGATGAACTTACCATCTTGGAGGTTCCAATTTCTTTTGTACAAAGTTTTACTTTTTCTTTTGTACAAACGTCAACAAACTCTGCTTCCGGAACCTTGAAATGATGATAGAGCACTGACAATGGAAATTATTGACAAACGACGGTATACAAACAGACTAAAATGATCAATAGAAATTCTGCCTTTTCTATTATTATTCAAACTCTGCAATACTATTTTACAAAGAAGACCTTATTTAGACTGTGGGAGTAAAGGGACTTTTCAGTCTCATCCTTCAAGTATAAATGTATAAATAAGGTATATTCTATTCTCGCGAGGGGTGGAAAGAGCTAAATAGAGTGATAGAAAGAGCTAAAGTAAACCGTGGTATTCAACAGTTCAATCGAACTTTATTTGGCGAAATTATTACGTTTTGTGACCGGTGTCACCTTATTACTTTTTACTTTCGTTATCCTATAGGAAGGAAAGTAATGTTTGCTATTGTTTCGAAATACTAAGCGATAGGTACAAGAGGCAATGGTTAGGTATAGGTGCCCACAAGGTTATCCTATAGGAAGGAAAGTAATGTTTGCTATTGTTTCGAAATACTAAGCGATAGGTACAAGAGGCAATGGTTAGGTATAGGTGCCTACAAGGGGAAGCGGGAAGTAGATAAAGGGGACTGTGTATTGTGAACCTCGTTGTCATGGAAACAGAAAGGTAGAAACTTTCAACAAAAGGTGGACGAAAGTAGATAAAGGGGACTGTGTATTGTGAACCTCGTTGTCATGGAAACAGAAAGGTAGAAACTTTCAACAAAAGGTGGACGAATGAATTGTGTAGTGATAATACTGAGAAAAAATAGTAGGTAATAATAATAAACGTTTGATTTTGGCAGATCGAAGGAATGTTTTTATGTTTGGTTTTTTATTGAATTACAAAAAACACATCCAAATGAAGGGTTAAACGAAAACATAAATACGGCCTAGACAAACAGAAAACAAGAAAGTGGGAACATACCAAAAAAAAAAAAAAAAAAAAAAATGGAAAAAGAAAAATGGAAAAAAAAATAAAGGTTGGCCTTCAACATGAAGAAATAATAAACAATAAATTAAACGATAATGATTTAAACTTCCTTTCTCTCTTCGAGATTTCGGGGACGATAAGACCATAGCAGTTACAGTTCAGCTCTGTCAAACTTCTTAAAAAATGTAAATGTAAATGGCCAATTTCTTTGTGTTATTATGTCACACCAACTTTGGTGCTCACTGCAGCATTGTAGGATTTTTTCCCGAATACATATCTCCAATAATGCCTATAAAACCAATGTTTACCTAACGCATAGCTGGCACCGGTCGCTATGCGGCATTTACATGTCATTAGCACTCATTTTCTCCCAACGAGGCTGAGTGGGCCCCGCAACAGCCCAGTCACGCGGATAATCATTTGCATTGATACAAATTCTTGACCCCGCCGGGAATCGAACCCGGGGTCTCCCGCGTGCCAAGGCGAGTGGCAGTGACCACTACCGCCATGGGAGCTGAAACTCTTAAAAAAAAATCTAAACGAACACAAAACAAAAAATTGGTTGGTTGGGTGGAAAGAGGCTCGCTCCAGGAGGAACCACTTAAGAGATGAATACGCTCAGATGTCATATCCGATTCTAGTTCCTGAAGAATCACCTTTCAGTTACAAAGGATTCTAAGGGCGTTCTGAGTTTTATGTTAACCAAATACCTATATAGTCAGTTGCGCTTACTTGGGGTGATGGTTTCAGAAAAGTCAGTAGAGCAGGAAAAAGATGAGGACCGGACGGAATTTTTCTCCAGCGACTTCTAGATCCGAGTGAAAATCGATTTAAAAAATGCCGGTGAATTGTGCAAGCGTTTGACGTCACGGCATTACGGCTCGCCGTTTAGGCGATGACGTCATAATTCTTCGACTTCCCGCTTCGTTTTGTTTGTGCGCAAAGCGGTTCGCGAGCGACGGAGGACGGGCAATTCGGCTAGTTAGATAAATAAAACATTCACCTTAGCCACCAAATCGCTTGTGAATTGTATCAGTCTATTGTTAGCTTCCTTCATTTTAAAAATATAAATGGAATTCACAAAGTTACTGAGTCCTTCATCAATATATAGTACCCTATGATTTTATCTAATCCTGGCAGACTGCAAATCCAATTCTTCATTCCATTTCAATCCGAGTCAAAGCCTCGATTCCTCTGATGCAACCTATACTGAATGCGGATGATATGCGTTCCGCCCGCGCCACACTGGTGGCTATACTGCTGCAAGTACACACACACCAGGATGGCCGTATGGTACTTATCAGTGCAACCCATGACATACTTGTACTGCACATGCGATAACTCCCTGCAGTGATCAGCTTGCACGTCGGCATGCTGTGGGTGCGCCTCTATACGAAGCAGACTGAATGATGGTTGTTCAGTAGATGGACAAGTGGCGAGTAGATTCGGATGGGGTTGTCCAGATGGATCGTGGTAAACGGGTTCCTGATTCGCTGGACGCGAGAGGGAGGAGAAAGACACGATGTCTGAGTGGTACCTTGATGGAAATATCACCTCCTTCTGGACTGTTAGTTGCCTGGGTGGGATTGTACGTCACTCCACATTGAGATGCGATAGTGTTTGAACTTGGAAGTGCTAGAGTTTCTACTGTCTGAGACTAAAAACCCTGTGATCAAAAAAGATCAAATGGCTGACTTGTGTTTATTGGACGAGCGTCATTCGCCATAAGAGCAATGG
>NW_007381641.1:13737-23022 GCF_000475195.1 Diaphorina citri | reverse complement strand
TCAAAATTTAACTAAAAAAAACAAAAAACATACTACTAACACCAGGGAAGGTATTTGAATATGGGATCAGTCTTTCCTTTTTTTTTAGAAAGATTACTAAACTCTCCTAAACCATCCATTACCCAATTTACCAGTACTTACTCACAAAAAAAAAAAAAAAAAAAAAAAAAAAAAAAAAAAAAAAAGTGTTCGTGTGGAGTTCTGTGTGTATCTACTAAGTGTTTAGGCTGTGTTTATGAACAGGGCTGAGATGAGCTCGGTCGAGGTGAGATAGGATATTGTTTCTACAGTTTTGCATTGGAGTGGTAACTTAACCAAGGATAACGTGGGATTGTTGGGCTTTTTTTCTGACCCTCTGTCCCGGCGGCAATTTTTAAAATTTATTTTATATTTATTTTTGTTTGCTTTGTAATTCGCTTGTTTGTAATATCTAATTTAAATGAAAAGTATAATATAAACGTGCAAACTAGAGATAAAAAGTAAAAAATGAATTCAGATTGTACGCGTTGCGGAAAAAAAAATCAAGATTTCGAATTTCCCGCCAACTTTACAAGTTTACAAGCTCATGAAGGCTCTGTGTTAAGTTACCACATCATTTTCCACTTGCCAAGAACATCTCAGAATGGCCTAACTCAGCCCTGTTCATAACCACGGCCTTACTGCAAACTACGGTAGCTTCTGCAAGAAACTGCAAACTACGGTAGCTAAGATGTAAACGCATCTTTTTGAAATGTCAACAAAGACATTTCTGTTATCAATTTTTTTTTTATCAGTAAACAAAAAGCAAAACCAAGAAATGAAAAAATCAACTAGAGTTTTCCTATCCTAGACCTATTCGATTTTACCAATTATTAATTCAGTATTCAAGACATCAAAGTCCAAGTCAAAGAACATTGCTGTATTTTCTGTGAACTATCCAAATAAATTCTTTGCTCAAAACAAATACGTGGTAAGTAACTTGTCAATGTCTTAGGATCCCTATTTCCTAGATATTAACGTGGGAGAAAAATGGTTAAAAATCAAGAGAATCACTTATCACTTGACTGACTTGACAGATTACGGTTAAAGCCTGGTTAGCCTGGTGATAACGAAAGTTGAGTAAAATTGTGCTTGTCACTAAAACAATGGCAATGACCTATGATTTTTTTTGTCTTGGCCAGGGTTTATGGTTGGTTCTCTGTTGTGGACACGTTTCAATGGATAGCTAAGATAAGGTTAGTGAGCAGTATCTATCTATTTTAACACGGAACAGAGCTAGGTAGGTTTTTGATTTTTTTTCTCTTTTCAATATGCTTTCAGGTTCAACCTTACCAACTCTGATTAGTCAATATGGATTCACTGCTTCAGTAATTGACTCGGAACAATGTTCAATATAAAACTCGTTCCATTGATTCTCATCCTCATTTTTAACAAACACCATGTCACATCTATCCGAGAATATTCCAAGCAAGATCTCGTCCACCTGAGGGACCAAGTGAAAGATGTTTTCTATCATGCATATAATGGTTATTTGAATTGTGCTTTTCCCTATGATGAACTGCGGCCTTTGAGTTGTGATGGGATAGATACATGGGGTAGCTATTCTCTTACATTGATAGATGCTCTGGATACATTAGCCATCATGGGGAACTACACAGAGTTTGCTCGAGTGGTTCAACTCATCACAGAGAGAGCTAACTTTGACACCAACATTAATGTGAGTGTGTTTGAGACAAACATTCGTATTGTGGGAGGTTTGCTTAGTGCACATTTGTTTTCAGAGAAGGCTGGATTGACACTGGAACCTGGCTGGCCTTGCAATGGACCTCTGTTGAGGCTAGCGGAGGATGTGGCAAGGCGACTTTTACCTGCCTTTGATACAGAGACAGGCATGCCCTATGGAACTGTGAACTTGAGATATGGTGTCCCTGCAGGAGAGACCGCAGTGACTTGTACAGCAGGGGTGGGGACGTTCATCATAGAGTTTGGTACACTGTCAAGACTTACAGGGGATCCTATCTATGAGGAAGTGGCTCTGAATGCCCTCAGATCCTTGTACAAGAGGAAATCAAACATTGGACTGTTTGGGAACCATATAGACACCAAAACTGGGGTGTGGACTGCTCAGGACTCTGGTATAGGGGCAGGGGTAGACTCGTACTTTGAGTATCTGATCAAGGGAGCCATCCTGTTTCAACGACCAGAACTATTGCATATGTTCAATGAGATTCGACGCCCTATTGAGAAGTATCTGAAGCGAGATGATTGGTACTTGTGGGTGTCTATGCACAAGGGTCAGGTATCACTTCCAGTGTTTCAATCTCTAGAAGCATTCTGGCCTGGTATACTTAGTCTGATAGGTGATGTCAGTGCTGGTATGAAGAGTCTACACAACTATCACCAGGTTTGGAAACAGTATGGATTCCTGCCAGAGTTTTACAACATCGTCAACTCGGAGGCTGGAGTCAATAGAGAATCTTATCCACTGAGACCTGAGCTGATAGAGTCCGTCATGTATCTCTATCGTGCTACGGGAGATCCCTATCTATTAGATGTAGGTGTGGATATGTTACGTAGTATTCAACATAGTGCCAAGACGCCGTGTGGTTATGCAACCATCAAGAATGTCGTGGATCATTCCCAGGAAGATCGCATGGAGTCTTTCTTTCTATCGGAAACCACCAAATATCTTTACCTTCTATTTGACACAGAGAATTTCATTCACAATGATGGAAGCCAGGGGAAGATATTCGAAACAGACGCGGGACAGTTATGTGTTCTCGGTGCAGGAGGTTATGTGTTCAACACAGAAGCACATCCTATCGACCTGTCAGCACTACATTGTTGTTCTAATGAGAAGCTAGGAGATGTGACAGAGAGGAAGGAACATGTTGAGAAGGAAGTTGTGGAAAACGAAATAAATGACGACGAAGAAAACGGAAGCGGTGAACAAGAGATGGAAACTGCAACTCCGACAGAGGATGAAAAACTTAGTGAGAACGGAGGAGATATAACAAGTGAAGCGAATTTGAACGCAACAGTGCTAGAAGTAGACGATGCCAAAGTCACTCCATCTGATAAAGACAAATCCAACGAGGGTATGAACAGGATTAATGAAGATCTAATGGACAGATTTGACCATTTGGAACGCGTTGTCATGGCCGGCAAGGTAGCACAACTGAAGCAAGACAACCAGAAGAAAATTGACGCCCTCATAAAAAAGGTCATTAAAACAAATCTGCTGTCGTTAAAACAAACCATGGCTAGTAGTGAAGACGATCCAATCAAACAACTGGAGAACTTGGAGAATCTTCAATGGAAATTGGACGAACTGAAAACAGCACACGCGAAACTCAGAATGGTGAATGAGTTTCTAGATGCAAGGATGAATGAGATTGTAAAGAGAGGACAGATCCCCATGAATGAGAAGGGGAAGGAGAAATATTGGATGGAGTTGGAGGAGAGACTGAATGAATTGACGAGGGAGGAGAGAGAAACGTTTGCCTTCGATCATTTTGACGATACGCGACTGGGAAATCATTTAGGAGTGGATGATGTGCATGGAGAGATAGGTAATGGACGTAGCACGATCAAGAACGCCAACCAGAATACACATGCTAACAATCGCAAAATCAACAGCAATGCCAACACCAATCAAGACCATTTCCACGAAAGCGCCCGAGGATCGAAGTTCAAGGACACAACCACTCATCCTAAGGAAACCCCATCTCATCCCACTGAAATCTCTCCTCCTAGTCAAGAACTAAGCGATGCGAAGATCATCGTCAACAGTTCCATGTATTTGGTGGAAGAAAACCAAACAGACCTGGGTCCTGAAGACACAGAGGCTCAACCCGTTGATGAATGCGTGGGTCTGATAGGAGAACCTCTCGCCCTATGCCGGCTTAGCCTCACCCCTCCGCCAGTGTTCAACCCACAAAAACTGTTCGAGAGACTTCGCCACGGCTCGCACGAACTCGATGGCATCTCGAATGCGAGCTACGCGATCTTGTCGTGCGCGCCACAACCATTCTTTACGCGGTTCACGTTACGTGGGGAGTTTTTTGAGACGCCACCGTGATGCGAGGCAAAGGAAAAGATACCAAGAGTATACGTTTGAATGAGCTGTTCCATACTAATACTAAATCAAGGTAGAAACACACTACTATCACGTGAAGTCATGGGGAGGCAGAAAGATGTAGAAATAGAATAGAATATACCTTGTTTATACTGCCAGCGATGTAACAACTGCGTAAAGTCTGACGTCACACATATTTGAACTCTTTCATTAGAATGGAAAATAAAAATTGAATTTTCGACCTTTTACAGTTATTTTTTCGGAGTTTTGACCTCAGATTTGGATTTTTCCCAACTTTTTACATAGGAATCAACCATTTATTTATAATTTTTACCCATTTGCAACTGCTCCAATGTCCATTGTTGTAGATTTATCATAAAACCAAGTACCCAAGGAGTGATACATTTTATGTCCTGGTTGATGGGAATCGAACCCGCGACCTCCCGATTAACCATGAGGTGATTGATTGAGCTATCATTGTAATTGTAATTTTCTACTTTATTTTTGATATACATAGTTAGTTTTACAATGCTACCAAAGATAGTAAGATATACCAAACCTAAAAGAAATAAAGAAAGTCCAGTATGGTAAATTTTCATATTTGAATTGTTTTTTTCCTTTTTTATTAATGTTCAGTTATGGTCATTTATGAAACATAAATAATATTAGCCAGTACATTTCTTTACAACAAATATAATTTCTCTTTGTATTTTTTTACACTTTTCAAGGTTCTTTTTTATTTATAAAAAATTAAAATTACAAAAATACTATCAGTGGACCCCCTTCCTTTTCCCCCCACAATGACACTTTACCAGGATTTGTAGGGTAACATAATATAAAAAAAAGTTGACAATTTTTTTCAACCTCACGAAAAAACTCGACCCCAGAAAATTTTAAATCAGTCTTAAAATTGAGAGAGTTCTATCTGGTGTGAGTTTCAAAAGAATTGTATTTTTTGAGCCGATTTTACTTAACTTTTTGTGCAGTAAATTTGCAAAAAGTACTAAGCGACAGGATAATTTTCTTTAGAAGAAAAAAGGTATACTACTGAAAAAGACCACTGTTCTCAATCTGTATTCTTCTTTGTAACAAAGTATTCAATAGATTTCTCTCCTTCTTACTTCTTTTTGTCTCTATTGTGTTTTTCGTAATTATAAGGCCACTTTTAACTGAAAGGCATCTTAAAAATCTAACTAAAAAAGGTTCACTTTAAAAATTCGTACAAAAATATTTTTCTAATAAAAAAAAACTAGCAAATTTTTATTCGTCTCTTTTAGCCAATTTACGTCATCCCTTAATCCGTTCATTTGATCATTTTTGCATTTTGAAAAATACATTTTTCAGACGCACATACCTATTTCATCATTATTTTTTACTTTCCGAATCCAATAGGCAGGAAAGTAATGTTTTATTCCATTTTCCAAGTACATACAAATATGTTTGTTGTTGTTTACAAATGCAATAATGCAAAGGAATTAGCTATTAGGCCATATAAACAAATAAATAGTACAAACAGTATTCCCTTTGTAATGAACGGATTGGCATCAGAAAGTCGCCTATGGATCCACGATGTTTAGTCGTTAGAGCCCATTCCCACTTGTCATTCGGAAAAGAAAATCAAATCGTGCGAACACTCTCATTTAAATTACATTGCCTACAAGGACATTTTGTGTCGTTCGGAAAAGTCGTGTCGTGTGTAGTGGGAACACTCATTCAAATTATATTGCCTACAGGACATTCGGAAAAAAAATCGTCTGAAACTCACAAGTGGGAACGGGCTCTTAACGGGAGTATCTAATGTCCAGTTCACACCAGCAACAATTTCATCAATTGTTTCTCAACAATAAAGAAGTGTTTTTGCAACAATCCAGCAATTACTCTTCAGACTTGTTTCTGAAACATTTTTGTCGTTTAGTTTGTACTCTGTACTATACTAGGTTTTGAAAGTTGCTCAACATTCGAAACGTTTGTTTCGCAACATTTGCACAACTGTTGCGAAACAAATGTTCCGTGTTTACTAGGCTTAAGCAACGATTATTAAATTTCCATTACGGGTTTAATACCTCCCATAGAATAGGGGACAAAGTGTAAAGGGGGTTTCATAAAGTCACATCCTTAACACACGTACACTACACATTGGTTGGTATGCATTAGAACGAAAGACTTGGATTTCCAAAGGCCCAGGTGTACCTAAGTGATTGTTGACCTTTGAGTATGTCCGGAGACTGTTCTGAGAATGCTCCGAGCGTGATTACTCAACAATCACATCAAGGGAACTTATGTAAAGTCCGGGAAGTTATGGGTTTTCCTTTTTTCTTCACCTGATGGTTAGAACAGATCTCGACCTCGGCCATGAATCTAAGGCAAGCCACTCACTATCAGGAAGGGACCTGACAGGTCTACTTGATACCTGATGAGCACACACACCATCAGGTAGACCTGACAGGCGGACCTGATCAGGTGTACCTGTCAGGTCTGCCTGGCAGTGAGTAGCTGGCCTAAGCATGAAATACCGGAATATTATTTATTTAAGAAGTTTACATTTAGAAGTTATTCAGTACAAATCTCTCAACTAAATAAATATCCAACAAATGGTATACCTCTTCTTCTTTTACTTAGTCTTTTCCCACTCAAGTGGGGTCGACATAACAAATGGTATACCCACCCATCCGTAAAAGCCAGAGGCTTGTGCTACGGATGGGGAGAGTCCTTCGTTTGAATGCCAACCGTCCAGCAAGATCACAGTCCGGTCAGGTCCGCGTTCTGGACCGTCAGCAGGCCGCAGGAACACCAGGAGCACGTCCAGCCCAGGCCGGGCATGCCGTGATCTCCTGCCCGGGAATACTTGGTCGCCCCACCACCTCTTGCGAAGGATATCCGATGCTGTTGGGGTCGACCCGGCCGGTAGGCGGGCCGGGAAAGAATTCCCGGAGTCGCGGGCGGCAAGCGGGGTCGAAGATGTTGAGGCAATGACCGGGAAGGGATGCGTAAACCAGCAGGAGCGCTGGGCGGGCCCGGGATCGTCCAGGCCGGGAGAAATTGACGAAGACTGGTGGCCTCGCTCCCGTTGTTGCCAGACACCGTCCGCTTCCGACTTAATGTTAGACCTGTCGGGAGAGAGGAGAGAGGATTAGTAACTTGGTCTTAGATGACTTGCCATCTCCCGTACACAAAAAGCCCACCCTGAGGTTGTGGTTATGTACAGGGTTGAGCTGAGACAGGATATACTGTTGTTCTACAGTTTGACATGGGAGTAGGTAACTTAGAAAACAAGGATAGTTTAACCACCTTGCCCTATCTCTACCCGGTACATAACCACAACCTGAGGCCTTTGGTGTAGGGCAAACAGCCCCCCAAAAGAGTGGGTTCAGCTTAACGCGGCTCGACCTATGTCCCTGAGATGACTGGAAATGAAATAATACCAATAATAGTGGCTTATTATTTCCCTAAACCTTGTTTTACAAGTTCGGCAAAGTTTCCGTTCTACTATCATGATCCGTTGAGGATAAAAACCCGCGGCCTCCGAGCTTATAAGGCAGACGCTCTACCAACCAAGCCTAACTAGGCTGGTTTCAAATTATCAATAAGTGAGTGTTAAAATCCTCGACTGGGCTTGAACCCACGCCCTCCCCGCTTACCCCTTTACTTTACCCTAAACCTATTTTGGTCCGCGTACGCGGACAGCATCGGTACTGGTGCGGGCCGGTTCCCGCTCGGGGCGCTGTTGTTCCCGTGCGCCAGCGTTTCCAGACAGAGGCCATCCGCCGCACGGGTTGGCGCCCAGAACACGTGATGTACGGGGGTGACGAGGGGTAGAGGGTCGGCCTACACGATGAGACAGCTCCCAGTACGGCCAGCTTACACCATTCGCCCGGACCCTCCGCTCACCTGCGGGGGAGAAGGAAAAGATTGAACGTTTAGATAAAGTGAGCGCCACCCAGTATAGGAATCTTAAAGGATCTCTCTTATTTTAAACCCATTTCCTATTTTATAGAGACAATTCAGTAACTATGTTGAGTTCAATATAGTATTTTGTCACAAATGGTCGTTCTATTCATATAGGTTGTGCCGTAAATGTAATGACTTGATTTAGACTCGAACCACCAACTTCCTTATTCCGAATTCCTCCGCCTAACCAGCACATCCTCAAGAGGATAAGAATAGACCTACGCCCTGAGAGTCAATATATGCAACCAAAACAAGAACCTACATATTTCCAAGTGACTTTTTAGAATCTGAATAACACTGTTTGGCATAATGGGACTTTTTAGTCTTAGCCGACAGTATAAATAAGGTAATATAAATAATAAAATAAATAAATAAATTGATAACACACGTAAAAAAAAAAAAAGGGGTGAAAAATATACCAAGATCCATTCGCTACAGAAATCATAGCTACTGCCAATGCCATCTCACAGCTCACAGTACAAATGCAAAACTCAAATCAGAATCTTTGTGGTAAAGCGAGAGATGTTTCATAACTTTTTGGGTATCACATTATTCACAAGTCTTTCATTTAACTCAATCATCATATTTATCCCATCGCTCGTTTCTTTGGACTTGTAATGCCACCCACTGAACTGGTCGCTACGTCAGTTTGTCTCACGAGGCTCAGTGCACCCTGAACACAATACATAATGCACTTCCACAACCTCATCTTTCACACAAACAGGCTCATCAGCAAAAAAATAAGCAATATTCAAAACAATACTAGACGTTCAAATAAACCCTCTGTAAATTTAAACAACAGAATTTTTTTTTTTTTTTTTTTTTTTTTTTTTTTTTTTTTTTTTTTTCAACTCATATAAAACGTGTTCAAATTAAACAAGTTTTTTCCTAAGCTTCCGGGTGAGAGAATATGCGGATAAACAACTTCCTCTTTTTACCTTTTCGAACATAAAAACCTGCACTGAAAGATTGATTATTTACATAAACTCATTTTGTTTTCCAGGGCGGAAAGAAAGAGATGGCTCACCTATGGGCCCATAGGTATTAGATACCTTGCGAGAAGCAATGGTAGCGTTAAACTGAGATTAATTTCTGGTTGATCCAACCTTTAAATGCCCGTCATTCAGACCCCGTCTGACAGACTAGGTTGTCTGGGTTTGTCAGTCCGAACGTGGCGGAAAGAAGCTTGAGACCTAGGTCCGTCAGTCTGAGGATGACCTTAGCAGTTAAGGGTGCGCGTTTCCGATCCCTAGGCTGCCGGGTCGCGGCGACCAAAGAAT
>NW_007381641.1:5992-13420 GCF_000475195.1 Diaphorina citri | reverse complement strand
CTAGACGCAAAATGCGTTTTCATTTGGCAGGTGATTTAAAAAAGGGCGATTTGTTAATATCCCTCCTTGATTGCGGTGAAAAAATCCCTCGGCGGTTTTTCTACCTCGACTATTTAAAATCCCTCCAAAGATTTTATCAAAAGCTGCGCTTCTGCGTGTTGAATTAATTTAATTTTTCTCTACCTGGATAAGGTGCATAAGTGATAACAGTCCTGTTGTTATTTTGTGATCCCAAGATAACTGTCAGGTATCTTTCATCTACACTCTTCTGACATAGATGCAAACTGACATCTTTGATTATAGTTCACTGTCCTAGATCCAACATTCTTTTGCACCATTCTCTACCAGGGTGCAAAAGATGTGAAAATTCAGTAGATGATCCACTTAGGAGATAAGTATCACAGCTTTTGTAAAGTCCAAATGACCTTTTTAGGCTGTGTTTATGAACAGGGCTGAGATGAGCTCGGTCGAGGTGAGATAGGATATTGTTTCTACAGTTTTGCATTGGAGTGGTAACTTAACCAAGGATAACGTGGGATTGTTGGGCTTTTTTTCTGACCCTCTGTCCCGGCGGCAATTTTTAAAATTTATTTTATATTTATTTTTGTTTGCTTTGTAATTCGCTTGTTTGTAATATCTAATTTAAATGAAAAGTATAATATAAACGTGCAAACTAGAGATAAAAAGTAAAAAATGAATTCAGATTGTACGCGTTGCGGAAAAAAAAATCAAGATTTCGAATTTCCCGCCAACTTTACAAGTTTACAAGCTCATGAAGGCTCTGTGTTAAGTTACCACATCATTTTCCACTTGCCAAGAACATCTCAGAATGGCCTAACTCAGCCCTGTTCATAACCACGGCCTTACTGCAAACTACGGTAGCTTCTGCAAGAAACTGCAAACTACGGTAGCTAAGATGTAAACGCATCTTTTTGAAATGTCAACAAAGACATTTCTGTTATCAATTTTTTTTTTATCAGTAAACAAAAAGCAAAACCAAGAAATGAAAAAATCAACTAGAGTTTTCCTATCCTAGACCTATTCGATTTTACCAATTATTAATTCAGTATTCAAGACATCAAAGTCCAAGTCAAAGAACATTGCTGTATTTTCTGTGAACTATCCAAATAAATTCTTTGCTCAAAACAAATACGTGGTAAGTAACTTGTCAATGTCTTAGGATCCCTATTTCCTAGATATTAACGTGGGAGAAAAATGGTTAAAAATCAAGAGAATCACTTATCACTTGACTGACTTGACAGATTACGGTTAAAGCCTGGTTAGCCTGGTGATAACGAAAGTTGAGTAAAATTGTGCTTGTCACTAAAACAATGGCAATGACCTATGATTTTTTTTGTCTTGGCCAGGGTTTATGGTTGGTTCTCTGTTGTGGACACGTTTCAATGGATAGCTAAGATAAGGTTAGTGAGCAGTATCTATCTATTTTAACACGGAACAGAGCTAGGTAGGTTTTTGATTTTTTTTCTCTTTTCAATATGCTTTCAGGTTCAACCTTACCAACTCTGATTAGTCAATATGGATTCACTGCTTCAGTAATTGACTCGGAACAATGTTCAATATAAAACTCGTTCCATTGATTCTCATCCTCATTTTTAACAAACACCATGTCACATCTATCCGAGAATATTCCAAGCAAGATCTCGTCCACCTGAGGGACCAAGTGAAAGATGTTTTCTATCATGCATATAATGGTTATTTGAATTGTGCTTTTCCTTATGATGAACTGCGGCCTTTGAGTTGTGATGGGATAGATACATGGGGTAGCTATTCTCTTACATTGATAGATGCTCTGGATACATTAGCCATCATGGGGAACTACACAGAGTTTGCTCGAGTGGTTCAACTCATCACAGAGAGAGCTAACTTTGACACCAACATTAATGTGAGTGTGTTTGAGACAAACATTCGTATTGTGGGAGGTTTGCTTAGTGCACATTTGTTTTCAGAGAAGGCTGGATTGACACTGGAACCTGGCTGGCCTTGCAATGGACCTCTGTTGAGGCTAGCGGAGGATGTGGCAAGGCGACTTTTACCTGCCTTTGATACAGAGACAGGCATGCCCTATGGAACTGTGAACTTGAGATATGGTGTCCCTGCAGGAGAGACCGCAGTGACTTGTACAGCAGGGGTGGGGACGTTCATCATAGAGTTTGGTACACTGTCAAGACTTACAGGGGATCCTATCTATGAGGAAGTGGCTCTGAATGCCCTCAGATCCTTGTACAAGAGGAAATCAAACATTGGACTGTTTGGGAACCATATAGACACCAAAACTGGGGTGTGGACTGCTCAGGACTCTGGTATAGGGGCAGGGGTAGACTCGTACTTTGAGTATCTGATCAAGGGAGCCCTCCTGTTTCAACGACCAGAACTATTGCATATGTTCAATGAGATTCGACGCCCTATTGAGAAGTATCTGAAGCGAGATGATTGGTACTTGTGGGTGTCTATGCACAAGGGTCAGGTATCACTTCCAGTGTTTCAATCTCTAGAAGCATTCTGGCCTGGTATACTTAGTCTGATAGGTGATGTCAGTGCTGGTATGAAGAGTCTACACAACTATCACCAGGTTTGGAAACAGTATGGATTCCTGCCAGAGTTTTACAACATCGTCAACTCGGAGGCTGGAGTCAATAGAGAATCTTATCCACTGAGACCTGAGCTGATAGAGTCCGTCATGTATCTCTATCGTGCTACGGGAGATCCCTATCTATTAGATGTAGGTGTGGATATGTTACGTAGTATTCAACATAGTGCCAAGACGCCGTGTGGTTATGCAACCATCAAGAATGTCGTGGATCATTCCCAGGAAGATCGCATGGAGTCTTTCTTTCTATCGGAAACCACCAAATATCTTTACCTTCTATTTGACACAGAGAATTTCATTCACAATGATGGAAGCCAGGGGAAGATATTCGAAACAGACGCGGGACAGTTATGTGTTCTCGGTGCAGGAGGTTATGTGTTCAACACAGAAGCACATCCTATCGACCTGTCAGCACTACATTGTTGTTCTAATGAGAAGCTAGGAGATGTGACAGAGAGGAAGGAACATGTTGAGAAGGAAGTTGTGGAAAACGAAATAAATGACGACGAAGAAAACGGAAGCGGTGAACAAGAGATGGAAACTGCAACTCCGACAGAGGATGAAAAACTTAGTGAGAACGGAGGAGATATAACAAGTGAAGCGAATTTGAACGCAACAGTGCTAGAAGTAGACGATGCCAAAGTCACTCCATCTGATAAAGACAAATCCAACGAGGGTATGAACAGGATTAATGAAGATCTAATGGACAGATTTGACCATTTGGAACGCGTTGTCATGGCCGGCAAGGTAGCACAACTGAAGCAAGACAACCAGAAGAAAATTGACGCCCTCATAAAAAAGGTCATTAAAACAAATCTGCTGTCGTTAAAACAAACCATGGCTAGTAGTGAAGACGATCCAATCAAACAACTGGAGAACTTGGAGAATCTTCAATGGAAATTGGACGAACTGAAAACAGCACACGCGAAACTCAGAATGGTGAATGAGTTTCTAGATGCAAGGATGAATGAGATTGTAAAGAGAGGACAGATCCCCATGAATGAGAAGGGGAAGGAGAAATATTGGATGGAGTTGGAGGAGAGACTGAATGAATTGACGAGGGAGGAGAGAGAAACGTTTGCCTTCGATCATTTTGACGATACGCGACTGGGAAATCATTTAGGAGTGGATGATGTGCATGGAGAGATAGGTAATGGACGTAGCACGATCAAGAACGCCAACCAGAATACACATGCTAACAATCGCAAAATCAACAGCAATGCCAACACCAATCAAGACCATTTCCACGAAAGCGCCCGAGGATCGAAGTTCAAGGACACAACCACTCATCCTAAGGAAACCCCATCTCATCCCACTGAAATCTCTCCTCCTAGTCAAGAACTAAGCGATGCGAAGATCATCGTCAACAGTTCCATGTATTTGGTGGAAGAAAACCAAACAGACCTGGGTCCTGAAGACACAGAGGCTCAACCCGTTGATGAATGCGTGGGTCTGATAGGAGAACCTCTCGCCCTATGCCGGCTTAGCCTCACCCCTCCGCCAGTGTTCAACCCACAAAAACTGTTCGAGAGACTTCGCCACGGCTCGCACGAACTCGATGGCATCTCGAATGCGAGCTACGCGATCTTGTCGTGCGCGCCACAACCATTCTTTACGCGGTTCACGTTACGTGGGGAGTTTTTTGAGACGCCACCGTGATGCGAGGCAAAGGAAAAGATACCAAGAGTATACGTTTGAATGAGCTGTTCCATACTAATACTAAATCAAGGTAGAAACACACTACTATCACGTGAAGTCATGGGGAGGCAGAAAGATGTAGAAATAGAATAGAATATACCTTGTTTATACTGCCAGCGATGTAACAACTGCGTAAAGTCTGACGTCACACATATTTGAACTCTTTCATTAGAATGGAAAATAAAAATTGAATTTTCGACCTTTTACAGTTATTTTTTCGGAGTTTTGACCTCAGATTTGGATTTTTCCCAACTTTTTACATAGGAATCAACCATTTATTTATAATTTTTACCCATTTGCAACTGCTCCAATGTCCATTGTTGTAGATTTATCATAAAACCAAGTACCCAAGGAGTGATACATTTTATGTCCTGGTTGATGGGAATCGAACCCGCGACCTCCCGATTAACCATGAGGTGATTGATTGAGCTATCATTGTAATTGTAATTTTCTACTTTATTTTTGATATACATAGTTAGTTTTACAATGCTACCAAAGATAGTAAGATATACCAAACCTAAAAGAAATAAAGAAAGTCCAGTATGGTAAATTTTCATATTTGAATTGTTTTTTTCCTTTTTTATTAATGTTCAGTTATGGTCATTTATGAAACATAAATAATATTAGCCAGTACATTTCTTTACAACAAATATAATTTCTCTTTGTATTTTTTTACACTTTTCAAGGTTCTTTTTTATTTATAAAAAATTAAAATTACAAAAATACTATCAGTGGACCCCCTTCCTTTTCCCCCCACAATGACACTTTACCAGGATTTGTAGGGTAACATAATATAAAAAAAAGTTGACAATTTTTTTCAACCTCACGAAAAAACTCGACCCCAGAAAATTTTAAATCAGTCTTAAAATTGAGAGAGTTCTATCTGGTGTGAGTTTCAAAAGAATTGTATTTTTTGAGCCGATTTTACTTAACTTTTTGTGCAGTAAATTTGCAAAAAGTACTAAGCGACAGGATAATTTTCTTTAGAAGAAAAAAGGTATACTACTGAAAAAGACCACTGTTCTCAATCTGTATTCTTCTTTGTAACAAAGTATTCAATAGATTTCTCTCCTTCTTACTTCTTTTTGTCTCTATTGTGTTTTTCGTAATTATAAGGCCACTTTTAACTGAAAGGCATCTTAAAAATCTAACTAAAAAAGGTTCACTTTAAAAATTCGTACAAAAATATTTTTCTAATAAAAAAAAACTAGCAAATTTTTATTCGTCTCTTTTAGCCAATTTACGTCATCCCTTAATCCGTTCATTTGATCATTTTTGCATTTTGAAAAATACATTTTTCAGACGCACATACCTATTTCATCATTATTTTTTACTTTCCGAATCCAATAGGCAGGAAAGTAATGTTTTATTCCATTTTCCAAGTACATACAAATATGTTTGTTGTTGTTTACAAATGCAATAATGCAAAGGAATTAGCTATTAGGCCATATAAACAAATAAATAGTACAAACAGTATTCCCTTTGTAATGAACGGATTGGCATCAGAAAGTCGCCTATGGATCCACGATGTTTAGTCGTTAGAGCCCATTCCCACTTGTCATTCGGAAAAGAAAATCAAATCGTGCGAACACTCTCATTTAAATTACATTGCCTACAAGGACATTTTGTGTCGTTCGGAAAAGTCGTGTCGTGTGTAGTGGGAACACTCATTCAAATTATATTGCCTACAGGACATTCGGAAAAAAAATCGTCTGAAACTCACAAGTGGGAACGGGCTCTTAACGGGAGTATCTAATGTCCAGTTCACACCAGCAACAATTTCATCAATTGTTTCTCAACAATAAAGAAGTGTTTTTGCAACAATCCAGCAATTACTCTTCAGACTTGTTTCTGAAACATTTTTGTCGTTTAGTTTGTACTCTGTACTATACTAGGTTTTGAAAGTTGCTCAACATTCGAAACGTTTGTTTCGCAACATTTGCACAACTGTTGCGAAACAAATGTTCCGTGTTTACTAGGCTTAAGCAACGATTATTAAATTTCCATTACGGGTTTAATACCTCCCATAGAATAGGGGACAAAGTGTAAAGGGGGTTTCATAAAGTCACATCCTTAACACACGTACACTACACATTGGTTGGTATGCATTAGAACGAAAGACTTGGATTTCCAAAGGCCCAGGTGTACCTAAGTGATTGTTGACCTTTGAGTATGTCCGGAGACTGTTCTGAGAATGCTCCGAGCGTGATTACTCAACAATCACATCAAGGGAACTTATGTAAAGTCCGGGAAGTTATGGGTTTTCCTTTTTTCTTCACCTGATGGTTAGAACAGATCTCGACCTCGGCCATGAATCTAAGGCAAGCCACTCACTATCAGGAAGGGACCTGACAGGTCTACTTGATACCTGATGAGCACACACACCATCAGGTAGACCTGACAGGCGGACCTGATCAGGTGTACCTGTCAGGTCTGCCTGGCAGTGAGTAGCTGGCCTAAGCATGAAATACCGGAATATTATTTATTTAAGAAGTTTACATTTAGAAGTTATTCAGTACAAATCTCTCAACTAAATAAATATCCAACAAATGGTATACCTCTTCTTCTTTTACTTAGTCTTTTCCCACTCAAGTGGGGTCGACATAACAAATGGTATACCGCCTCTACTCGTCTAGAAGTTCTTGTTCAATGATTTAGAAGAGGAGAGAGGGGCTGTCAGGATTGTAAATCAGACCTTCGCCTGCCACAGGGACCGTATGTTGGCCGTCGCTCCGTGGTCGAGAAGCAGTTAAGAGGGCCGGACATGCTAGGGCCGGGCGGGTGCGAGGACCAAATGGCGTTAGGGAGGGCCAGGTAACGGAGTTTGTAGAAGCTGGGGCGGACGGGGGCGCTGAGGCCCCTCAGAAACGGTCCGGGGGCGGATGGCCAGGGCAGCTAGGGGTTGTCGTAGGCCCTATAGGAAGCGGTGTCCCCACCCCTGGGGTTCTATTATAGGGGCGTCCTTACTGTGCCGTACTTGGTCGACCGACCTTACGGTGACCATAGGACGCCGAACGCTGCCAGGACAGTGCCCCGGACTGGCTGACACTTAGAAACGACACGCACGTAGTCTGCTTCCTGAAAGGGTAGGCACCGTGTTCGAGACCGAAAATGCCTACCCA
>NW_007381641.1:0-398 GCF_000475195.1 Diaphorina citri | reverse complement strand
TGAACGCAACAGTGCTAGAAGTAGACGATGCCAAAGTCACTCCATCTGATAAAGACAAATCCAACGAGGGTATGAACAGGATTAATGAAGATCTAATGGACAGATTTGACCATTTGGAACGCGTTGTCATGGCCGGCAAGGTAGCACAACTGAAGCAAGACAACCAGAAGAAAATTGACGCCCTCATAAAAAAGGTCATTAAAACAAATCTGTTGTCGTTAAAACAAACCATGGCTAGTAGTGAAGACGATCCAATCAAACAACTGGAGAACTTGGAGAATCTTCAATGGAAATTGGACGAACTGAAAACAGCACACGCGAAACTCAGAATGGTGAATGAGTTTCTAGACGCAAGGATGAATGAGATTGTGAAGAGAGGACAGATCCCCATGGATGAG
>NW_007381640.1:1223-12440 GCF_000475195.1 Diaphorina citri | reverse complement strand
AAAAAAAACTCTTGGCTTTATGTTCTACATTACAAAATTACGTGTTTCATCTAATAATACATGTAATGGGTGTTTGGTGTTCATCCTAGATTTTTTAGTCACGGAATTTGAGTTTGATCCAATTATTTAATAATATGAGTTAATAAAATGAGAGTACTTTTATTCTAACCTCAACCCGTTAACCTCTTACTACAACCTCAACTCTTTAACCCTTTCAGGCCGCCACCGAGAAGATCGCCAAGCAGCTGCAACACCAACTGAACGAAGTCCAAGGCAAGCTAGACGAGACCAACCGATCCCTCAACGACTTTGACGCCGCCAAGAAGAAGTTGAGCATTGAGAACTCCGACCTCCTCAGACAACTGGAAGAGGCCGAATCCCAGGTGTCCCAACTGAGCAAGATCAAGATCTCCCTGACCACCCAACTGGAAGACACCAAGAGATTGGCCGACGAGGAATCATCCGGTTGGGTGGAAGAGCTCACCAAGTGAGATGAGAATCCTGTCATTAAAGCTTTGAAAAAAAAAAGTCCAGAAGCAACGTTAATTAGAGTAGATGGAGCTTAAAACCAGCTATCCTACCGAAACTTCCATTTTTTTTCTTCTTACAAGAGGTTCGATAGAGGCAATTGTAACTGCTTATCGTCCCGGAAAATTCACCGATGAATATTTGGGACAGTCGATTTTGTTTGAACACGGAAACATTATTTTTACGACAAGAAAAAGAAAGTGGCGGAGGAGGAGGAGGGGAAGACGAAGAAGAAATAGGGGAGGAAGAAGAAGAAATAATGAGAAAGGGAAGAATTAAAAACTAAAAGAAGAAAGAATTTTCGATTTTGCTCACAGATAATTACATACATCATGTCCAGACAATTGCGATCTTAGCTTCTCTTCCAGACTTAAGCTCAGCTTAGGGACTCGGTCGAAATTTGTAGCTTTGGGGCTTAGGGGCTCGGTCAAAAAATATATCTGCTCAAGGCAGTATTTTTAGATTTCGAAGGTCGCTGATAGATGCAACAAAGTAGAAAAAAATGTCGACGACTACCTAATAGAAAACATTGAGTCATCAGCGGTAGACTTGGCCTTATTTAGTACTCCACCCAAATTGGTGAGTCGACAGATCTAAAGAATAGAATTTATACTTTGCCAGCATAGGACTATCCCCCTAGAATTTTAGTCTGGTTAATGGTTACTGTGAAATATTGGAAAAAAATTTGGACATGGTTTTAAATTGAGTTTCGTCTTGCCAATAATTGTTCCTTTGTTCTACAACCTTTTGCTACAGTCACATGTTACCTACCTCAGAGAATTATTTATTTCAACCATTTTCGTTTAGTCAAGTCTGACCATAAAATAATATTACCTTAAATTTGATAAATACCTGGCTAACTACCTACCTGCATACTTTACTTTTCTTCTGTCTTTGAAGTGCTCCGATGACCCACTATTATAAAATTGTAAATAGAAAAATTGGTAAATGTTTTTTGTTTTAACATTTCCCCCCTTATTTAGCTTCGCTTCACCATTCCGGGAATGTAATATCCGCAAAACAAAAGGTAGTTGTAACCCTCTTAACTACTTGACTGGATTTTATCTTGAAAGTTGCTCAATATTCAAAACATTTGTTTCCGCACAACTGTTGCAATTTCTTTTTCTTATTATTTTTTTTAGACTTTAAAGAGTTTAGACTTGGACGTTCTTAACTTTACCACGGAAAATTCACACTCATTTTCCATCTCTCTATATTCACAGGACACCGTCGACAGACTGCAACAAGAAGAGGATGCTCGCAACCAACTGTTCCAGCAGAAGAAGAAGTTGGAGCAGGAGAACGGTGGTCTCAAGAAGGACATTGAGGACTTGGAGTTGGCCATCCAGAAGGTACGTAGAATCGAAAAGAATCTATAGAAAAGAAAATAGAAGGTAGAATAAGACGATAGAAGGTAGAATAGAATAGAACCTGGGTAGAATAAAGCAGGAGAACCGAGGACTTGGATTTTGCCATCCGGTTGGGTGGAAGAGCTCACCAAGTGAGATGAGAATCCTGTCATTAAAGCTTTGAAAAAAAAAAGTCCAGAAGAAACGTTAATTAGAGTAGATGGAGCTTAAAACCAGCTATCCTACCGAAACTTCAATTTTTTTTCCAATTTCAAGAGGTTCGATAGAGGCAATTGTAACTGCTAACTGTAACTGCTTATCGTCCCGGAAAATCGAAAAGAATCTATAGAAAAGAAAATAGAAGGTAGAATAAGACGATAGAAGGTAGAATAGAATAGAACCTGGGTAGAATAAAGCAGAAGAACCGAGGACTTGGATTTTGTCATCCGGTTGGGTGAAAGAGCTCACCAAGTGAGAATCCTGTCATTAAAGCTTTGAAAAAAAAAGTCCAGAAGCAACGTTAATTAGACTAGATGGAGCTTAAAACCAGCTATCCTACCGAAACCCGAAACTTACCTTTTTTTTCAATTTCAAGAGGTTTGATAGAGGCAACTTTGTCACCCTTTTCCATATTTATGTGTAGTAATGTAGTATCTAAAAGGGCCAATATTATCTGAACATGTGGAGACTTGAAGACCTTCATAGGTTCGTATAAACTTAACCCATCTTTTGGGGTTCTTTGCTCCTACACCTAAGCCTCAGACTTAGCTTTTTGTGTACGTCAAGACCTTATAGGTACCTTACACAATCATTAGTAATGTCATTATTTCCAAGTAATGATGATGAAAAATCAGAAAATCCGGAATTCCATCATTCGTAATGACATTACTAATGATCATGTAAGGTACCTATTACAGTTGTCAATGTCTTCCTTTGTTCTTGTTTTGCAAAAGTCTGCCCAAAATCGAGGAGAGATGGAGTAAGGCGCCGTATTTTGTACGAGTAGTTAGTTACATGATAGAGTCGAATTTGGGTTCATGCTTCATGCTTTGAAATTTTATACCTAATTCCTTATTCACGAGCCACAATGAATACTGCTTACTGCTGTTTGAATTACGGTAATGGTAACACCTATCACTGATGGTTGATTACTGATTACTATACTTGTGATATGAATTACCGCAAGAACAATCAAATTCGATTTATATTTTGTTATTATTATTATTCGATTTATGAAATAACCCTGATAACGTGCACAGTGCCCACCTAAATCGACATGTAACATTTGCTTTCGAAGAGAGAACGAGGACAGGATAGGAGAAAACCAATCGTTCCGAGAACGAACCCTGTCTGTTTAGGATAAAGATCGCCCCCGAACGAACGGTAAACCCTCAACCTAGCGCTTACAAGGCAGGAACGTTACCTCCCTAGCTAACTAGACTGGCAATAAGTACTTTAATTAATCAAATAAAGATTATTTACGTAATAATTATGATGTTCACGAGACACGAGAGTCAATGTTTCATGTTTTCAATAAGGGACATTGTCTAAAATAACATATGTTTGTATAATAATGTAACATAAGAGAAATTTTAATAAGTAAAAACAACATCATTAATGATGTGTAGGTATAATTATGTACACCTCTATGTAAATAATTATGTACATAGTTTATATGTATAATTATGATTATTTACGTAATAATTATGATGTTCACGAGACACGAGAGTCAATGTTTCATGTTTTCAATAAGGGACATTGTCTAAAATAACATAAGTTTGTATAATAATGTAACATAAGAGAAATTTTAATAAGTAAAAACAACATCATTAATGATGTGTAGATATAATTATGTACACCTCTATGTAAATAATTATGTACATAGTTTATATGTATAATTAAAAAAGTCGGGTGTAAAACCAGGACTTTCCGGATCCTATTCGGCGGATATCCAAATCCGCCAAAAGTGGCCAAAATTCCGCCAACCTTTTGTACCGATCTTAACCAAATTTTAAGTCTAGCTCCTACCGTTCTTGAGATAATTTTTTTACGGACAGACACACACACAGACAATGGCTGAAACTTTGGATTTAGGCTCTAGGGACCTCAAAACGTGTTTTGGTATTTATTTTCTATCTCCAGAATTCTCCAGTAATTTCCAATTGTTGTCTCTCCACTGATTTCTATTGTATCTCCACTCATTTCTAACTGTATCTCCATTAATTTCTAATTGATATGTATTCATTGCAAACTTTGGATTTAGGCTCTAGGGACCTCAAAACGTGTTTTGGTATTTATTTTCTATCTCCAGAATTCTCCAGTAATTTCCAATTATTATTGTCTCTCCACTAATTTCTATTGTATCTCCACTCATTTCTAACTGTATCTCCATTAATTTCTAATTGATATGTATTCATTGTTCTCTCTAATTTCCTTCTAACCGTATCTCCATAATTTCCGTGTCCTCAGAGGTGACGTTGAGAAGCAGAAGAGGAAGATCGAGGGAGATCTGAAGCTGACCCAGGAGGCTGTGGCCGATCTGGAACGCAACAAGAAGGAGCTCGAGCAGACCATCCAGAGAAAGGACAAGGAAATCGCCTCCCTCACCGCCAAACTGGAAGATGAACAAGGATTAGTCGGTACGAGCAGACCATCCAGAGAAAGGACAAGGAAATCGCCTCCCTCACCGCCAAACTGGAAGATGAACAAGGATTAGTCGGTACGTAAAGATAGATAAAGATAAACAACCATTATTTGTAGTTAAAACCCAGTGGGCATTACAATAGTCAAAATTAACAATAGTTAGGTTTGATAGAGGGAATTTTAACTAATAAGGTCTTATCGTCCCGAAAGCGAAAAGGGAAGGAAGACAGGATAGGAGACAGCTAGCCTTTCCTAGAACGAACCAGCCTTTAGAATACAATCTGCGGGAATCGAATCCGCGACCTAGCGCTTACAAGGCGCTAACCTCCAAGCTAACTAGGCTGGCTAAATTCACCCTCAATTCACGACCTAAAACCTCGTCCGTATGTGTAACCCTCCTTTTTCAGGCAAGAACCAGAAACAGATCAAGGAACTGCAGGCCCGCATCGAAGAACTGGAAGAAGAGGTTGAAGCCGAGCGACAGAGCCGCGCCAAGGCCGAGAAGCAACGCGCCGACCTCGCCCGGGAATTGGAAGAACTTGGCGAGCGTCTGGAGGAAGCTGGTGGTGCCACCTCCGCCCAGATCGAACTGAACAAGAAACGCGAGGCCGAGATGAGCAAACTGAGACGCGACCTGGAGGAGGCTAACATTCAACACGAGTCCACCCTGGCCAACCTGAGAAAGAAACACAACGATGCCGTCAGCGAGATGGGCGAACAGATCGACCAACTCAACAAACTTAAGACCAAGTAAGTGGCTCTACTTTAAGGGCAAAGTGGTCCCCATTTATTTATTTCATTTTTACACAATTTAGCTACATAGGCCATTTGCGGCAAATAAATAAGCAGGCCTACAGTTCTTTCAGGAAGTTGTTTCTCTCTAGGAAACGCATCAGAACAGCAATGGAATCAGTGTCGTTTTTGAAGTCCCTATTTAATCTCTTGGAGGGTTTCAGCGTCCCTAATTATTTTATCTTAAGTTCTCAGAGAACATAGAATCTTAAATCAATATCAGGTGTCAGGACCAAGTAAGTAATCAACTGAACAAACTAAAGACCACAATTTAACAAACTGGCCCCACTTATAGGATTTAATTACAATAATAAGGAGAAAAATAGATGGAGTGAAATTAGAAAGGAGAGAAATATTGAGAGATTAGTGTTGGTGGAGAAAGAAAGAGAAATGGATAAAAATCCCAAGGCGCAATGTAAACTATGACATTATCCTGGAGGCGATCTAATCCTCGATTATCTGGGACACTCCTAGTTCTTCAAGATGTACAACTCTAGAAATAGAAAATAACCCACCCTCTCCCTCGTAAATCTCTAGGGCCGAACATGAACGTAATGCCGCCCATAACGAAACCAACAACACCAGAGCCGCAGCCGATCAGTTGGCCCGTGAAAAGGTATCGCACGTCCTCGAAATAACACAATTTATCGTGTTTTTCTGGACTTCTTCAAAGCATGTGACATGGTTCCCTGTTGAATACCATCATTTGTAGTCGGATTTTTTTCGTGTTGAAATTGAGTCGAGTTATCTGTAACGTAATGTAATATATCTACTGTAACAAGGATAATTCCAACTTTCAATTCCTACGGCTAGAAATTTATGGGTTAAGAAGACGCCATTTTGGATTTCCCAAGGTTCATGTATTGGCCCCTAACACGCCATCTAGTTTCAACTCGACTAAATTTCGTATTTTCCTTTAAAGTATGGGAAAAGACTCACAGCGAAAGAAAAATCAGTGGTTGGGTGGAAGAGCTCCTCCAGGAGAACCCTGCCACTTAAAGGAAACCCATAAAAAATTCTTCAGAAGACTGGAAATCATAGATAACTCAACTCAATTTTCACTCGGAAAAAGCACGACTTGTCTTGTGTTTGTCATTGTTTTGCAGATGAGATGCGTTGTGCGATTACCAGTGCATCCGAGCGACAGACCACCGAGCTCCTTCTCTCTGTTTACTTCCCCTTCTTTTTAGATTGACTCGGAAAAAACACGACTTGTCTTGTGTTTGTCATTGTTTTGCAGATGAGATGCGTTGTGCGATTACCAGTGCATCCGAGCGACAGAACACCGAGCTCCTTCTCTCTGTTTACTTCCTCTTTTTTAGATCGTTTAGAATTTTAGAATGTGTCTTGAATTTTGTCTTGTTTAAAAAACAATGGGTATGTTAACTAGAGGATGAATTGAAAATACTATGTCTTCACTTGACTTGGACTATTTGAGATTGTATATTTATACATAGGTTTACTACCTATACAAAAATTACAAATTAATGGGTATGTTTTCTAAAGCGATTTCAGCCCACTGCGAGGCTTAGGTGTAAGGGCGGACAGCCCTCAAAGTGGGGTTAAGGTTAGTGGAATCTCGAAAGCTATTCATGGCCGGGATCGCAGTCTGAATTTAAACTTGATTTATTGGATTGAGCAATCTGGTTGGTTCATTTCATATTTCTTAGCCAATCAAAATTAATTAATCCAATGGTTAAATCAAGGTTATACTCTGATTGTTCCTAGCCATAAGGGTTATGGCATATTACGCTGCATAAGCTTCCGCTCAAGTTATCCTTCCACTCAAATAGAATAGAATATACCTTGTTTATCCTGCCCGAATAGGACTGAAAAGTCTATTTACCCCAGCAAATTTCCGTATATTTGATGGGTTAAAGAATAATACATGTATCAGTAGCAACTCAGTAAAAAGACCTTGCCTAACTTGAAAAAAGAGGGAAAAAGTTTTTTTTTTTTTTTTCAATCGTCACATACATAGTACATACCCATTGTTCCCTTGTTTTCGTCCCCCCCCATTTTCCTCACCCTAGACAAATTTAGTTGTGTCCCCTCCCCCTGTGTATCCGCCATTTTGTGACATGGTTCTGTCTATTGTGTTCAGGGCCGAGAAGGATAAGTGCCAATATCTGTGCGAACTGAACGATGTGAAAGCAACCTTGGATCATCTTACCAACGAAAAGGTATCGAGATGTGGTGTCCTTTTCCCTCGTCAGGGCGCGCTGGTGGCAGACTTTAACTGTCACTAGTTCAACTGATTAGGACCAAGAGATATTGGGAATTTTTGTTGAAATTCAGTCACCATTACTAACTGGGCGTCCACAACGGAGCCCTCGACCCTAAATATCTGTGCGAACTGAACGATGTGAAAGCAACCTTGGATCATCTTACCAACGAAAAGGTATCGAGATGTGGTGTCCTTTTCCCTCGCCAGGGCGCGCTGGTGGCAGACTTTAACTGTCACTGGTTTTAACTGATTAGGACCAAGAGATGTTGGGAATTTTTGTTGAAATTCAGTCACCATTACTAACTGGGCGTCCACAACGGAGCCCTCGACCCTAACCTAGGCCTCGACCCAAGGGAAAAGAAAGGAAAAGTGGTTGGTTGGTATCAAATGCTGGGAAATGACTATCAGGTCATTTTCCTCAGAGAGTAAAAAAAAAACCCATGCTAATGAAGCGCCTCAACGGAGCATTGGCACTCAGAAATTGGGCTGAGTATTTTTTCTGCGAGGGTCGATGCTTTCTCACCCTCACAGCTTTCTCATATTAAAGAGAAGTACTGTCAATATTGATAGTCTACGGACAATATGGGGACCAAACCCCTTAAAGATCATAAATTAATTGACCGTAGCCCAGTAGTCCTTTTTAACACATTGTTTCAATAAAAACACCCTCATTATTATTTGATTCTTTCCTTCCTTCTTGTCACGAACAACATTTACATTATCCGACTCGCCACATTGTGTGCTCCTGGCTAAAGGTACTCTTAATATTGAACCTGAAATTCTCCAAAATGTATCCTGATAATCAAGTATACAAATACATCGATCAGTTGGAGAAGAGAGTATTTGAGCAGGAAAAAAAAAAAAAACAACAACAACAACAACAACAACAACAACAACAACAACAACAACAACAACAACAACAACAACAACATGCTAATAAATAGAAGCGCCTTAACGGAGCATTGACCCTTGTTCCGACCCTTGCTTGAAATGCAGAAATTGGGCTGAGTATTTTTTCTGCGAGGGTCGATGCTTTCTCGCCCTCACAGCTTTCTCATATTAAAGAGAAGTACTGTCAATATTGTTAGTCTACGGACAATATGAGAGTAGAAAAATCGGACTTAACAGGGACTAAAATATTCCTGACTGAAAATCGACGAAATCCCACTGTCTCATTCGGGTCCTAATCTTGCTTTACTACCAATCTCCATAACTTATCGCTTTGACTTACCTTCGAATTTCAAAGCTTTCTAATTCCATTAAAAAAAAATCAGAATAGCTTCATTCTAATTCGCTTTCTAATTCCAATAGAAGTATAGTTTTTTATGGCCTTCTTCTTCTTCTATTCTTAACCAAAAAATAGCGCGTTCAAAAATGTCTACGCTTTCTAAAAAATTCGACTAAATGATTTATTTCCTTTCAGATCAAAGCTTAATTTAGGATCACTTATTTCATTGGCTCTTCCTATTTCTGGCGTGATAGATTTATTAGCTGATTGATCGATTGATAACACAATTGATTGCTTTACAAACCAATTGATTGATTTATGTATTAATTTATTGATTGATTGATAAACCAATGAACATTGTGATTTTTCATAATTTTCAGTGTCTCGCTCCCTACATTATGTATGTACCTAATTATCTACTAATTACCTATCTATTCAACAGATTGATGTATTATTTATTTGTCTAATATCTCTTCCTCTGTATTAGTTGTCTAAAACCTAGAATTTAATATGATTTCTCTATCTGGTATGTATTTTAGTTCGTGCTTACTGTTGTTTAACCAAAAGTGTTGAGTAATTTAAAGTGTTTACCTACCTAACTATTAATTTCTGAAATTATTTTCTCGTAATTTATTTAAAATGTCTTTTCTTAAAAAACGGAAAAAAAATAGAAGAAAGTAAAAAATATGAACTGAAAAAAAAACTCTTGGCTTTATGTTCTACATTACAAAATTACGTGTTTCATCTAATAATACATGTAATGGGTGTTTGGTATTCATCCTAGATTTTTTAGTCACGGAATTTGAGTTTGATCCAATTATTTAATAATATAGGTTAAAATGAGAGTACTTTTATTCTAACCTCAACCCGTTAACCCTTTACTACAACCTCAACTCTTTAACCCTTTCAGGCCGCCACCGAGAAGATCGCCAAGCAGCTGCAACACCAACTGAACGAAGTCCAAGGCAAGCTAGACGAGACCAACCGATCCCTCAACGACTTTGACGCCGCCAAGAAGAAGTTGAGCATTGAGAACTCCGACCTCCTCAGACAACTGGAAGAGGCCGAGTCTCAGGTGTCCCAACTGAGCAAGATCAAGATCTCCCTGACCACCCAACTGGAAGACACCAAGAGATTGGCCGACGAGGAAGGACGGGTGAGTTGACCGTTCTTTGGTTTAGCTGACATATATTGCCACAATACCTATTACAAAAAAAGTCTCAATATTGCCAGCTTAGTTAGCTTGGTCATTCTTCTTCTCGGAATGCCTATCCGTGACGAATGTTGGCGATCATCATGGCAATCTTTAAGAGATTGGCCGACGAGGAAGGACGGGTGAGTTGACCGTTCTTTGTTTTAGCTGACATATATTGCCACAATACCTATTACAAAAAAAAGTCTCAATATTGCCAGCTTAGTTAGCTTGGTCATTCTTCTTCTCGGAATGCCTATCCGTGGCGAATGTTGGCGATCGTCATGGCAATCTTCACTTTATCCACGGCAATTCAAAATAGTTCAGGGGAAGTTTTGTTGAACCAGGTTCTGAGGTTCTTCAGCTAGGAAATCCGTCTTCTTCCTGGACCTCTTTTCCCTGGAAATTTTCCTTGTAAGATGGCTTGAAGTAAGGCGTGGCGTATCTGGTTACGCATGGTGTGTCCAAGGTATTGTACTTTACGTTCTTGGACATAAAAGAGATGTACATTTTATTTAGCCGTCGTTTGTTAATCTTCGTTCCAGGAACGCGCCACCCTGCTGGGCAAATTCCGCAACCTGGAGCACGACATCGACAACATCCGTGAGCAACTGGAGGAAGAGGCTGAGGGCAAGGCTGACCTGCAGAGACAACTGAGCAAGGCTAACGCCGACGCTCAACTGTGGAGAACCAAGTACGAGAGTGAAGGAGTTGCCCGCGCTGAAGAGCTGGAAGAATCCAAGTAAGTAATCTTTTGGTAGACTGTTTATCTGGAGGTTGGTGGTTCGAGTCCAAGTCAAGTCATAAAATTTAGCGTAGTGTATTAAGCGGCGAACGACTACAAACATAAGGATTTCCCATTTTTGGTGCTTCCTCTACTGGCGGGAGAACATGGAAAAATGAAATTTTGAACAGGCCACAACTCCGGCCCTGGTTGTCGGATCGAGCTCAAACTGTACCAAAGAATTTCGTTTTTTTTTATGGTGTTTAACATGGTGTGTCACAACTAGGGTTCCTATTTAAGATTTTGAAGTTGACCCTTCTGGGACCGACACTGGCTCCGGCCAAAATTTGGCGAGTACTTCAAAAATAGTAAAAAAAAACACTACTCTAAATTTCAGTTTTTCATCTTTAGCGATTCAAAAATTATTCAGGGGTCTCTGGACTTTATAAACACTCTGTATTGTCTTCTGCTTATTCCTTTAAAGTTTAAATGAAAAATCGCTTAAACACCCTTACCCACTTTTTTCCCCCAGAC
>NW_007381640.1:0-670 GCF_000475195.1 Diaphorina citri | reverse complement strand
ACTCATCATCAGTTAGACATAGCTCTCGGTGCTGACCTGTATTATTTTGAAATGAAGTGAAAGTAATTGATACAATTCACAAGGTTTGGTTGTATTCTTACAACCAAAATAACAACATGTCCATAATAAATAAATAAACACAACCAAACCTTCTGAATTGTATCAGTTACTTCTCTTTATTTCAAATTTCACATGGAAATTCACAAATTAGGAGTCCTCCATCATTATGCTGATAATTTTGCTCAGGTGCTGATGATATTATTCTTTCTTCCCAGGTTGACGATCTGGCTGCTGAATTGGACGCCTCCCAGAAGGAATGCAGAAACTACTCCACCGAGCTGTTCAGACTTAAGGGAGCATATGAGGAGGCTCAGGAACAACTGGAGGCTGTACGTCGCGAGAACAAGAACTTGGCTGGTAAGTAGCACCACCCTATATCTTCAGACAAGCTCCAGGCTGCCTGGAATAGTCGACCTATTGCAAACAGGACGACTTAGGATATGAATGTATCTCCAGACGGAGATAAGACATTGGGTCAAATAAAGTTTCGTGATCGGTTGATTTTATTTATTTTTCGTGGTTGGTATCCCTATGAGTTTTTCTGGCTGGGGGACTTTAAACAGGGAGTATACCAGCCTGAATTTCCCTTGCAAACGAAATAGCAAACGTT
>NW_007381639.1:0-11986 GCF_000475195.1 Diaphorina citri | reverse complement strand
CTGAGGAAATATCGTTTATCATCCGGACTAGAATATCGATGACCACCTTAACATCATTGGTATAGAACAGGGAAGCCGTGTGAGGATTATCGAATAGGTCTATCATCATTTTCAGCACGGAATGCATAGGTGCGGGTTCGTGAGGGAATAGACGTACGGGATCCTCTGTAAATAGATAATAGGAAGTATTAAAAAAGAAGAGGAAGAAGGAAAAAAAAAAAAACTTTTTCCCATCGATAGTTATTATGGGCCAGTGTCTGTCTGGGGGACGTTAAACAGGGAGCAGACCAGCCTAGTCTGGCTGGGGGTCTTAAAACAGGGAGCATACCAGCCTGAATTTCCCTTGCTAAAGAAATAGCAAAGGTTGAGTGCGAAGGGCATCCAATCCTAAAATTTTGTAGCCAAAACCAAATGTCAGCCCAAAGCAATCACCCTAGTTAGGGCTGATTGAGAGGCTAACGAAAAAAGCCGACTATGTCTGAAAAAGAGAAGGCGAAGAAAAAGAAGAAGATAAAGTACGCCTTGTGGGGAATCGAACCTACGACCTAGAGCTTGTAGAACCTTACCTTCTCTATTAAACATCTGTAACAACTTGCTCGTGAACACATTGGCTTGGGATCTATCCTGTAGACATTCCAGTACCACATTACTAGTGCCGGACCCCGTGGGGTCAAACTGAAGGTTGTATGCGAGGAGAAAGGAAAGAAACAGCAGACCAGCCTAGTCTGGCTGGGGGACTTAAAACAGGGAGCATACCAGCCTGAATTTCCCTTGCTAAAGAAATAGCAAAGGTTGAGTGGCATCCAATCCTAAAATTTTGTAGCCAAAACCAAATGTCAGTCCAAAGCAATCACCCTAGTTAGGGCTGATTGAGAGGCTGACGAAACAAGCCGACCATGTCTGAAAAAGAGAAGGCGAAGAAAAAGAAGAAGATAAAGTACGCCTTGTGGGGAATTGAACCTGCGACCTAGAGCTTGTAGAACCTTACCTTCTCTATTAAACATCCGTAACAACTTGCTCGTGAACACATTGGCTTGGGATCTATCCTGTAGACATTCCAGTACCACATTACTAGTGCCGGACCCCGTGGGGTCAAACTGAAGGTTGTACGCGAGGAGAAAGGAAAGAAACAATCCTGTAGACATTCCAGTACCACATTACTAGTGCCGGACCCCGTGGGGTCAAACTGAAGGTTGTACGCGAGGAGAAAGGAAAGAAACAGATCGGACACTGTTTCCTCCTCGTCTGTTTCAATCTTCTCGATCCCGTCCAGAATGAAACAGATGAAGTCCGCGCCTAGCTGATCTGAAACACGAGATTGATAATGAAGAATGAACACAACTGAGGCATAGCCGTAAGTCATAAAATTTTCTATTGACCAGTGTATAACAATGTCCGTCCCATAGTAAAATCATCTGGAGTCAAAATAGTCCCTTCGCATCTCCGGGTGGGGACTGCCTTGTGTTCTAACATCTTAACTGTCCTACAATGGAATGCTGGCGGAATATCATCCGGCAAACGGACTGAACTTCAACAAATAATATTGAAATGCACCAAATTAATAAACATTTGATTTGATTTATCCATGTGTATTACTTAAGTGGGGAACGACATTAAATTTGTAACAAGCAAGTATGCACTCATTGGAATTATGGTCCTCTTAGGAGCCCTACACAAAGTGAAGTCTAAGGCCCTACGCACATTTAGAGACTAATGGATTTTTTTTTTTTTTTTTTTTCTGACACTGGTAATTAAATGCAGTATGATGTACTTTTCAACAAGGAATTCAATGATGCTATTTTTTTTTTTTTCTGACACTGGTAATTAAATGCAGTATGATGTACTTTTCAACAAGGAATTCAATGATGCTATTTAAAAAAAAAAAGGTCAACACAACCATTCTCTTTTCAATGATGCTGCTATTTTTTAAAAAAAAGGTCAACACAACCATTCTCTTTAACACAACCGAACAAAGTGAGGTCTATCTTTTAACTGTGTTGCATTTGGTTTAGTCACGTCAAGAGCATGGATATTCTCAACAGAAAACCACTTTTCCCAGTCTTCCAACACAGACTCGGAAAAATAAAAGAAATCTGCATTATTTACAGGCTTTTGTGACTGCATTCTTTACAGGCGGATATTAGGGGCAATTTGCGGCATAGGAAGTGCGGATATCTCTACCCAACTCCTGGGGGAGTACTGAGTTGAGGAGTGCAGTGATGATGAGTGGATGTAGTCCGCAACTCAACACGAACACCTGGTGAGAGAACAAAAGGGAATTAGGGGCTATTTGCGGCATAGGAAGTGCGGATATTAGGGGCTATTTGCGGGCATAGGAAGCACGGATATTAGGGGCAATTTGCGGCATAGGAAGTGCGGATATCTCTACCCAACTCCTGGGGGAGTACTGAGTTGAGGAGTGCAGTGATGATGAGTGGATGTAGTCCGCAACTCAACACGAACACCGGGTGAGAGAACAAAATTAGGGGCTAGGCTGATAAGGTTCGTTCTTAGAACGGCTGGCTTTCTCCTTTCCTATGTTGTAGTTGTAGCGGCTTCTGATGTAGCCGAATGGTGATGACAGAATGAAGAAAGGATGTCGAGTTGAGGAGTGCAGTGATGATGAGTGGATGTAGTCCGCAACTCAACACGAACACCTGGTGAGAGAACAAAAGGGAATTAGGGGCTAGGCTGATAAGGTTCGTTCTTAGAACGGCTGGCTTTCTCCTACCCTATGTTGTAGTTGTAGCGGCTTCAGATGTAGCCGAATGGTGATGACAGAATGAAGAAAGGATGTCTTTTTTTTGTGACATACACCGCACCGGGGTGATGGTCTCTAGCCATGTTTATTTAGCTCGTCCTGAGCCGCAGTCAACCATCGCATCGTGAGGACTTGTGCTTATTCTTTAAAAGCAGAGAGAACCCTTTGAAACCATCAGTTAGCTAGGCTGGTTAGGGTTAGCTGTTCTTCTCCCTCTTTTTATAGTCGCACAGCCAACTAGGGGGCGTTAAATCTCTTTATAAGGTAAGAGCACAATCCAATATGCATCAAAGTCTAGAGTCTAGGCTAGTTGAAGAAGCAAAGAACCTTTGTGATCTGTGAAACCATCGCATCGTGAGGACTTGTGCTTATTCTTTAAAAGCAGAGAGAACCCTTTGAAACCATCAGTTAGCTAGGCTGGTTAGGGTTAGTTGTTCTTCTCCCTATTTTTATAGTCGCACAGTCAGCTAGGGGACGTTAAATTTCTTTATAAGGTAAGAGTACAATCCAATATGCATCAAAGTCTAGAGTCTAGACTAGTTGAAGAAGCCAAGGACCTTTGCGGTCTGTGAGAGCTGAGCAGTAACGAAGTCTAATCTAAAATACAACTTGAACACACTCTTTACCACCCAACCCATTCTTACCTCGAGTAGCACTTGTCGTATGGACCAGCGTGGCTCCATCTGATAGTAAGTCACCAGAGTTTCTATTGCTGAATAGCCATCTCTTGCCAGGACACGATTACATATAGCTGAATCCGCATCAGTCTGGGGGAAAAAAGAAAGAATATACTTTGAAAGGAGACCAAAATGGTATTTGTTGACCAAAGTCTACGGCCCCTCAGACGAACTTTATCCTAAACAGATAAGGTTTGTTCTCAGAACGGCTGGCTTTCTTATATCCTGTCCTCCTTCTCTCTGGGGAGGGGTATAGTGGTATACGCGTATGCCGAGAGTTTCCGAACGAAAACCCGAATATCAGCGACTCGCTCGCCTACTCGACTCTCAGGCCGTGGTTATGAACAGGGCCATCGTAGGACATCGTTAGTAAAAATTATTAACACCCAACAAAAAAACAGGTTACTCTCTTTGTTATCTTGAACCCCAATACCCTATAGAAATGTCTAGATATACCTACGTCCTCTTTAATAAAATTACCATTGATCTAAATGCCTAAATCAATTTTTCAATTTACCTAATTAAATTATCAAGGGATTCCATGTAAATACAAGGGAATAGACATGGGGGAAGAAGAAGATGACATCAGTAGGTATTGAGAGTAGTCAGTACATAGTTATAGTTACCTACTTATCTAATGATTTTTTTTTTCAAGAGATTTGATAGTAGGAACTGTAACTGCAGATGAGATGTCGCGAAATGGAAGAGAGAAGGAAGACAGGATAGGAGAAAGCCAGCCGGACAAACCTTATAATTATATGTATTTTAGGATAAATTCTGCCCCGGGCGGGAATCGAACCCGCGACCTAGCGCTTACTCGCTTAGAAGGCAGGCCCGTCAACCCACAGCTAAGTGGGCCGGACGGGGGGAAAAACAAAATTTCCCTTCATTTTCCCGTGGGAAATAGAAAAAATCCCCGCTCCATTCACAAGTGAGTTGGGTTTTGAAAACTCGCAACTAGGCTGGCTATCCTTAGATTTCTAGACCAGGGATCGTGTGAGGGAGGATTCATTAACCCTTTAATAATTATGGTAGCAAATATGTCACTCGTTTTGTAGAGAAAACAATAGGAAATTATGAAAGAACAAAAGAAACTTTATTGATGCCAAAAATTTTCGTCGACTACCTTATATACAGAACAGCTTATTCTTGAAATGTTTTATTCTTGATCCGATTGGGAAGAAGTAGTAATACTGTTAGAGCTCTTGGAGCTAGAGTAGTTTCCCTGAGCAACATCTCCCAACAAAGATGTTTGGTAGTCATCACCATTGATACCCACTTTGGCAAGCAGTTTTGAGGCTGGCTATCCTTAGATTTCTAGACCAGGGATCGTGTGAGGGAGGATTCATTAACCCTTTAATAATTATGGTAGCAAATATGTCACCCGTTTTGTAGAGAAAACAATAGGAAATTATGAAAGAACAAAAAAAACTTTATTGATGCCAAAAATTTTCGTCGACTACCTAATACAGAACAGCTTATTCTTGAAATGTTTTATTCTTGATCCGATTGAGAAGAAGTAGTAATACTGTTAGAGCTCTTGGAGCTACAGTAGTTTCCCTGAGCAACATCTCCCAACAAAGATGTTTGGTAGCCATCACCATTGATACCCACTTTGGCAAGCAGTTTTATCAACTGATGGTTTTTAATTTTTTGTTCTCGGACAAATTGCTTTTTTAGCATAAGCTTTTCAACAAGTAATTCCATTTTGTTTGATAGTTCTTCATTTTTTTCTTGTTCTTGTAAAATCAATGCTTTGAGATTTTCTTTTTCTCTTTCGTAGATTTTCTTCGATGTATTAGTCCCTTTACTCCAGCAGGATTGAGGATAAAATTCCATACTTAGGCTGGGACTGAACCCTTGGATTGAAAGCTAAGGACTAAAAAGTAAAAAGTCTCTTTACTGGCTTTAGGGTATTGTTTCTACAGTTTGGCATGGGAGTGGTAACTTATAACTTAGCTCCCATGTCAAACTTTAGAAACAATATCCTATCCCAAACAGTCCGAACCTAACCCAACGCGGTACATAACCACGACCCTACTCTTGCAGTCTAGCAAGGTTTTCTGGAAATATATTTCAGAGTTGCTCCACAGAGGGCTTCATGAACTAAAGCAAGCTCAGACATAGAAATATGATTTAAACCTTTGTTTAACGTTTTTAAAAGGATCTTATTGACAGCTTTTGCATCACACTTAACCTTAAGTTCTTTAGCTTTACTTTCATTCAGTAGAGAATATACAGAAATATCTTTGGAAAGTCCCAAGTCAGTCATAGTGGGAAATATATTTCAGAGTTGCTCCACAGAGGGCTTCATGAACTAAAGCAAGCTCAGACATAGAAATATGATTTAAACCTTTGTTTAACATTTTTAAAAGGATCTTATTGACAGCTTTTGCATCACACTTAACCTTAAGGTCTTTAGCTTTACTTTCATTCAGTAGAGAATATACAGACATATCTTTGGAAAGTCCCAAGTCAGTCATAGTAGAAGAATCTACTCGTATAATGGCGTTAGTAGCATCCGTAGTCACAGCTTTTTGTCGACTATATGCAATCATACTCTCCTCTATGTACTTCAACTTTTCGAAATACTGATTTTGTATGGCTGATAAATTCGATTCCAGATTTTCTTTTTCTTGGGTAAGAAATGCAACATCATATTCAGCATTGCTGACTTTGGCTCGAGTTATTTCAACTTTGTCGTTTAGTTGTTTTATCAACAAGTTTTGTTCCAAAATTTTTCCTTTCATTTCCTCTACAATACTTTTATTCTCTTCCACTGTTTTCTTATAATTCATACATTCACTTGCAATTGCTTCATTTTCGCTGGAAACTTTAGTCAATTGGGTCATATTATGTTCTAGTTTGTTTCTTAAAATAATAACATCTGCATTCAAGGTTTCCAACTGAAACATTTCCTCTACAATACTTTTATTCTCTTCCACTGTTTTCTTATAATTCATACATTCACTTGCAATTGCTTCATTTTCGCTGGAAACTGTAGTCAATTGGGTCATATTATGTTCTAGTTTGTTTCTTAAAATAATAACATCTGCATTCAAGGTTTCCAACTGAAGATCTCTAGTTTGAATTTCTTGAGACAATTTATCATTATCCATCACCAAATCATTGATTTCTTGTTTCATATTTTGCGATTCAATAATAACTGCATTCCGTTGAGTTTCGATTTCGTGTTTTAGTTCTTTTATAGTTTCTTCATAATGCTTATTGTCTCTATGTTCATTAAAGCCGTCAAGCTCTTTTTGAAGTACCTCTATTGTCTCGTGCAAATCTTTGTTTTCAACGTCTTTTTATAGTTTCTTCATAATGCTTATTGTCTCTATGTTCATTAAAGCCGTCAAGCTCTTTTTGAAGTACCTCTATTGTCTCGTGCAAACTTTTTAATCTCATTTCCATATGAAGCAAATCTAGTTCATAGCGATTGGTTTGTTCTTTTAATTCCAGTTCTTTGTTATCAAGTTCTTTTTTTAGTATCGATTTTTCCTCGTTCAAATAATCAGAGTTTTCCATCAGACTGAGCAAATCTAGTTCATAGCGTTTGGTTTGTTCTTTTAATTCAAGTTCTTTGTTATCAAGTTCTTTTTTTAGGTTCGATTTTTCCACGTACAAGCAATCATATTTTTCTATCAGATTGTACACATCTAGTTCATAGCGATTGGTTTGTTGTTTTAATTCAAGTTCTTTTTTATCAAGTTCTTTTTTTAGTCTCGATTTTTCCTCGTACAAACGAACATATTTATCTGTCAGATTGAACAATTCGAGTTCATAGCGATTGGTAATTTCAATTAACTTATAATCGCTGCTACAAAGCGGATTACTTGACCGTTTGCTTTTAAAAACTTCCCACTTTAAGTAATTTTCTGTTTGATCCGTTACAGTAAGATCTATTTGGTTCATAGCGATTGGTAATTTCAATTAACTTATAATCGCTGCTACAAAGCGGATTACTTGACCGTTTGCTTTTAAAAACTTCCCACTTGAAGTCATTTTCCGTTTGATCCGTTACAGTAAAATCTATTTTAAAACTACGATTTTCATCTTCGATTATGGAATTGCTGTGATCATATTGTGTAGGATTTGATCCACTTTCAATCATCTCATATACTGTGAGTTTTGATTCAGTTTCAAGCATCTCACATTGTGTGTATTTTGGTTCAGTTTCAATAATTTCATATTGTGTGTATTTTGGTTCAGATTCAATTATCTCACATTGTGTGTATTTTGGTTCAGCCTCAAGAATTTCGTATTGTGTGTATTTTGATTCTGATTGAATAATCTCATATTGTGTGTATTTAGGTTCAGTTTCAATAATTTCATATTGTGTGTATTTTGCCAGAGTTTCAATAATTTCCTTTCGTTGTTCTTCTAATGAAGAAGTTTCGAGAATCAGAATTTGGTCTCTTAGTTCTTTAATATTTTTTTCTTTTTCTTCTAATGTTAGTCGTAACTTTTCTTGTGTGTATTTTGATTCTGATTGAATAATCTCATATTGTGTGTATTTAGGTTCAGTTTCAATAATTTCATATTGTGTGTATTTTGCCTGAGTTTCAATAATATCCTTTCGTTGTTCTTCTAATGAAGAGGTTTCGAGAATCAGAATTTGGTCTCTTAGTTCTTTAATATTTTTTTCTTTTTCGTCTAATGTTAGTCGTAACTTTTTAAGTTCTTGACAATGTTTTTTGACGTTATATTCCGAAAGTGAAATTTTCTGTTTTACTTCCAAGTTTAGTTCGGCAGTAACCTTTTCTACGATTGCTTTTTCTCTTGATTCTCTTGACATTTCCAGCAATTGTTGTTTTTCCAACGCAACTCGTAAATTGTCCTTTTCTTCAAGAAGTTTATGACTTTCCTCTTTCAAATGTTTTATTTCAGAATCTACTTTATTCTTTTCCGCATTAAAAAGCTCGATTTTCTTCAGTAGGTCACGATTTTCTTGGTGTTGCTTTTCAATAATGATTTTTTGCTTTTGTAATTCATCTTGTTCTTGTTTAGAATACTTCTCTGTTTGTGATTGGTTATCTTTGAACATTTTACTGACAAATGTGCTATCACCATGACTAAAAGCAACTTTGTCTTCAACTTGTATTGTATTAGTGACACCTGGAATTTGACTATGCTCAGAGAGTTGGTTCATCAGCTTTAAATGTTCAAATAAATTGTCTCGGTCTGTTTGAACTTCATCTAATCTTTTCAGTAATGTTTTATTTTCAAGAGCTTCTTGCTGACAAATTTTCTGTAAAGACTCAACTTGATATGAGTACTTCTCCTTGAGAGCAGCAGTTACTCTAATAAATTCATCCTTCATCATTTCAAATGAAGATTCAAATCCTTGCTTCATATGCTTCTCGAAATCTCTTTCTCTTTTGATTTCCTCTATTTTAGTTTTCAGTTCATCACAATTGCTCATTACATCATTATTGATCTTTTCAAGTTCTTTCAAAGCTGCTTTCATTTTATCTCTATCATCGATGATGTCAGATAAAACAACATTTTCTTGTAAATCATTTGTTACAATTGTTTGAGATTCACAATCTTTACACAAGCCTACCTCATTGGGAGAAGTCTTTTTAAGTTTTGAAATCTGCAAATTGAGGTCCTTTATAACTTGCTTGAGAAAGAGATTTTCAAGGTTTTCTGTCAGTACATCATTATTGATCTTTTCAAGTTCTTTCAAAGCTGCTTTCATTTTATCTCTATCATTGATGATGTCAGATAAAACAACATTTTCTTGTAAATCATTTGTTAAAATTGTTTGAGATTCAGAATCTTTACACAAGCTTACCTCATTGGGAGACGTCTTTTTAAGTTTTGAAATCTGCAAATTGAGGTCCTTTATAACTTGCTTAAGAAAGAGAATTTCAAGATTTTCTGTCAGTGTCAGTGGTTCTGTGTGGTGCTCGGGATATACAGCATTGTGTAAAATTTGCTTTTTCCAAGTGGGTTGTATGTTGATGTCGTGTGGTTTGCTTGTAGATGGCTGGGAAAGATTCCCCAAAAGAATCCATTGTAGGACTTCCATTTTTTGTACAAAACGATTTATGCTTATTTAGAATAGGTAAATAAAATTGAAATTTCCAGTGAATTTGTTTGTGGAAGTTTAAAAATCAGAGTAGTACTTAATACTGACTTTTTACTGAAGAAGATTTCTATGGGTATGGCCAAAAATATTTTAATCAAGAAATGTTTTATTGTAAGGTAGGTACCTATTTATTTACAAAATTTATTTGGCTATTCAAGCCAGTTTTCCCCAGCATCACTAATGTTACACTTGTTGTGTGTATACATTTTTTTGCGACATTTTAGGGGATTTAGGGACCGTTTTGGATGTTTTTGAGTGTGCCAATGCATTTTTTGGGTACTTTTACATCGGAATAGGACTCTATCTTGAAAAAAATTGTCATTTGGTTGAGCCCCTATAATTTTTGCGGGCAGCCATTTTTTCGTGATGACGTCAGTTCATGTGTCAGTTTGTGATGACGTCAGTTCATGCGTAAACCATGGCTGTTTCAACGTTATTTTTTTTGCGACCTTTTAGCGACATTTTAGGGGATTTAGGGACCGTTTTGGATGTTTTTGAGTGCGCCAATGCACTTTTTGGGTACTTTTACATCGGAATAGGACTCTACCTCGAAAAAAATTGTCATTTGGTTGTGCCCCATTATACATAGTATTCAATTCAATTCAATTATTTTTTATTGTTTAAATACATGATAGTATGTTAACAATGTTTTTATACATAATACAATTAGAAACACAAGAAACACATAGTACTAAGTACTACATAGGTAAATGCAAACTGATTAGACATTTTACAGATATAGCTTAGATCATATAATACTAGCTACACCAAAGTGAAATGTACTGTTCCTTTACCTTTGCCAGCCTAGTTAGCTTAGTTGGTAGTGTGTCTGCCTTGTAAGTGCTAGGCTGTGGGTTCAATTCCCGTCCGGGGCAGATTTTATCCTGAAGGGATAATGTTTGTTCTCGGAACAGCTGGCTTTTTCTTATCCTGTCTTCCTTCTCTCTTTGATTTTACGTTACGTACGTACGTACGTTACGTACGTACGTACGTTACGTACGTACGTACGTTACGTACGTACGTACGTTACGTACGTACGTACGTTACGTACGTACGTACGTTACGTACAGACCATGGGCTAAAAATCACTTTTTTGACATCAGGGGATCCCAAAACGGATATTTCCAACCATTTCCCGATTTTGAAAATTTGGACCGATTGCAATACTTTCATTACTAGTATAGCTCCGCTATACTGTAGTAATAGAAAGTAAAAATTAACATTAGATATACTCAGCCCTAAGCTTAGTGCATCAATAGCAGAAGTCTTGGAAAAAAAACTCTTAGCAAGAAGACTTGGAAAAAAAGTAAAAAAAGCTGAAAGTCACAATCAAAGACACAGTAACTTAGGTTAGTAGTTAGTAAGTAATATTATTTATAAACTTACCTTCAACTTTAAATTAGAAGCAGTAGATTATTTCATTTCTAGGGGAGTGACCACAGCAATTTGACTTATTTCTACACACTCAGCTCAGGAGCTTTGATGGATGTTTTATCAGGTAAACAGCTTTATTCACTAACTTATATCTTCAGGCATAGCTCACTATTCTTTATGTCTTTACCTGACCACTGGATGATAAAACTTACCATTACCACTTACCAGTTACCATTAGCAAAAATCAAGAAAAAATTGATAAGAGATTTTGAAATATTCCCGCCCTTTGTGGTTATCGATTTTGTTTGGGACGCAATCGAATGACGTCATAAGGTACGTGCAGCGTGCAGAAGAAAATTCAAAATTGCGACCCACAAGTTATGTCGGCTCTCGGGTGTTTATTTATTTTTCAGCAGATTAATCTTCTGATTTGCTGATAAATAAATTAGATCAGCATTGATAAATTCGAATAATATAATTTTCATTTAAGAAAATCAGCATGATCAAAAATGATTCAGCAAAAAAAAAAGTCAAACAAGCACACCTGCGAGTTCTAGTTTTCATGACTTTTTCTTTCCCCTTCTCCTCTCATTTTCGCTTTTTCGCGGGACTTTGAAATTTTTGTTTACACAAAAAACTGCCAAATTTTTATGGATTTTGGACTAAAAAAGACCAAAAACCAAAAGTGGTAAGGTAAGTAAAAGTAAGGTCAATAGCTTTATCTGATTTTCAAGTGGTTAGGACGACTAGAGGACCAAGATCCAGTGACCAGAGGTAAGTCCTTGATATTTGAAAGTCTTTTTGTTCTCCTTGCTTTGTTCTTTTGTTAGTTAGAAACTCACTAGTTCTTTGTTTGTTATCTGAAGTTGAACAGCTACTCCAGGAACGTAGTTTATCATTGGTGATATCATACACTACTTCACTACTGGTAATCCCTCTGTCTGGTAAGAACTTTACTTTTTCTCCTATGCATTTCATTTTGTGAGAATCTAATTGTGTGTGAGGGGCTCCAAGCTTAAAATCTGTAAAAGTAAAAGGGTTTAGACAGCAGCTAAAAACATTCAAAGTAACAGT
>NW_007381638.1:26922-35508 GCF_000475195.1 Diaphorina citri | reverse complement strand
ATATCCCCGCTAGACAATCCCCATCCGGACATATCCCCGCTAGACAATTTCCATCCGGACATATCCCCGCTAGACAATTTCCATCCGGACATATCCCCGCTAGATTAATTTGGTTTTTTGACCACTTTAAATACCATTCTTGCTGAGGTACAGTTCTGTCCCAAGCTCCTTTTGAGGACGAATATTGTAGGTAGATAATTAGGTGTAGGTAGGTAGATAATTAGATAACTTATGAATGGAATTAACTTTTACGTTTAAAGTAAAAGGTATAAATGTAGGTATAATGTTTAAATGGGTGTAGAAATGTAGATATCAGGAGGGAGATATCGTGGTGGTAATTTTATTTTTTCATTTGGTAAAAGTAGCTAGATAATGTACTTACTATCAATGTAACTCTCTTACAAAGAGTTCCTCCTATGTAATTTTATTTTACTCTGAAATATAATCTAAAGTGAAAACTAAATGGAAACATTTCAAAAGTCTCTCTTTTTCTTTCGTATAAAAATTTTCAATGTGTCCTCCAATATTGGGAGTGGGCCTCGGTAGAGATAACTAAGGCAACAGCTATTTAAGAAATTACTTGTACTCCAAACTAGAGCCCAAATCAGCTCAATTAGGGTTATTGCTAATGCTATATCGAAAAATCTCTCTCCCTTTGCCAAAACTCTGCAGAAAAAGACCTTGGCTTCACTTTCAAGGACGTGGTACCCTGTTTATCCACCACGATCTAACCTCCTTGAATGTAAACAATCGCGACCGCGGGATTTTTAAAAAAATTAAGTGTGGTTTTGTTCTGTGACTGTTGTGGAGTTTGTGGCATTTTTTTTTCTTTTTTTTTTTCACTTTCAAGGACGTGGTACCCTGTTTATCCACCACGATCTAACCTCCTTGAATGTAAACAATCGCGACCGCGGGATTTTTAAAAAAATTAAGTGTGGTTTTGTTCTGTGACTGTTGTGGAGTTTGTGGCATTTTTTTTTCTTTTTTTTTTTACCTGGAAGTTGAACCTGTGGGTGCTGATATTTGCCAGGAAGAAGCTCACACGTGTTACAAGAAGTACCTGTGAAGTAATACATGAGGAAAGAGCTCTAGCTAAAAGTCTAGTATGGAAAAGTTCGAGAAATTTAACTATCAGACAGATGAAAGTGTAAGTATGTACTTACTTGTTGCAAACAGTTATGCAGGTACCTAGTGAGAATTCAAAGTTAAAAGCACCCAACTTGTTAGTTTGGATTGTAATGTATCTGTCCTCTAAGTGCTAGGACAGGGTTTTCCAACTTTCATGTGTATGCGGGCCACATGCTATACCTATGGAAGGTACTTCGTGGGGCGTGGGCCACATAATTATGTCCATAGGAGAGCACCCCCCCAAACTTTTCAGAAATGCAGTCCAATCAAATTTTGAGCCCCGCAGGCAAAATTTTTCACACATATTTTCCTATTTGTAGCTTTTTTTTCTACATTTAGGTAAGTTTTGTACAAATCTCAAAAAGCTTCGCGGGCCACAAAAATAGTCTGGCGGGCCACTAGTTGGAAACCCCTGTGCTAGGACATGGGTTTGATTCCCCGCTAGAGTGAACTTTGTCCTGTTCTTGGAATGGTTGGGTTGCTCCTATGCTGGCCTATTTCTCTACTTTGGGATGATGAAACATCTGTTGTTGGAGTTCCTTCTACATAGAATCAAATGTTGAATCAGAAGTACACAGAAAAATGTCCATTAAGGTAGGTTTAGACGAAGCAAGTCTACTTGCGCACCAAAACTCGTTTCCTCCTCGCACATCAAAACTCATCCTCGCGTCACTGTTTACACGAAACACGTTTCCTCGCTTGGAAGGGTGAGCCAGGCAGTTCGTAGGCAAAGGAACTCGCCCAGCAATATATGACACGGTCACATGAAGCAAGGAAATACTGCGAGTTTCCTTTGATGCGTGATTAAAAACCAACTGGCGATGGCTTGCTGCGAGTGCTGCTCGGGGTGAGGAAACTCGGGGGATTTTACCCATTTACACGACGCGAGGGAGCGGAAGTGAGGTAAATGCGCGAGTAGACTCGCTTCGTCTAAACCTACCTTTAGGCTCCAGTCTTGAATATGAAATGTACAAACTTAATAGGTACCTATATTTTTTTCTTGTTAATTTTTAGGAATTGAAACTGAAAGAATTCATCAGTAAAGTAAATGAGCTCTCTACCAAAGGATTCATCAGTGAATCTGCCACAGAAGATGTGCTAGCTGCTCAGCTGCAGAACACTAAACTAAAACATAGGCTTGCTATTCTTCAGAGGGTAAGTTATTATCCTGATGGGATGTTCTTGGAACAGCTGGCTTTCTCCTATTCTGTCCTCCTTCTCTCTTCAATTTCGGGATGAAAAGACCAGTTGATAGCAGTTACAGTTTGGGATGATAGCAGTTACACTTCCCTCTGTCAAATCTCAAAAAAAAAAGTAAAAAAAAGTTATCTCCATAGTCAGGATTATAATTGAAGACTGATCGTCAATAATGTGCTAAGTGCCAAAAATATAAAATTTGAGTTAGGTACGGATTAACATACTATCTACCAGTGAACATACTCTGTAAAACGCACTAAGCTCCACATCGTTCAAAAAAAAAATTAAAAAAATCCTGAAAGATGGGGGTAGTGGTATGTGCCCGTGGTAAACCAGGAAGAAAACCTCAATATTTCAGTTTCAGTGGCACTTAGCACATTATTGATGATCGGTCTTCAATTTGATTTTAAGCTTGATTGATTTCAAATTTTTAGCAATTAGATTGCTTAATCCAAAAGAATCTGAACCAAGTTTAAACTTGGATTTTGGTCTCAGCCATGGCTTCATTCTTCAACAATAATCATAGGACAAGACACCCAGTATTAGCTGCTTATAAATCCAGTGTTCACACCGTATATTATATTTTAGCAGCTTGATTTCCTTATCAGATGATTGATTTAACAAAATGCTCCTGTCACATTGTTTGTTGTTGATTGGTGTGACTAGTTTCCTATTTAGTGTTACCCATGGGATTGATGGTTCACATACAAGTACATCCGGATACTGCAATGTAATTTTCAATATTTTAACTATTTTACTTGAGCATGTAGTTTTTAGACATGTGTAGATATCCTTGCTAAAATAGCTTTTGAAGGGGAGGGGGGACATAACACTCGTAATTACTATTATTTCTGTTTTTAGTGAATCCAAATGGATTAAGCAATCTCATCCAAAGGATCCTCTTGTATTTGTATTTACTTGTTATTATCAAATAAAGAAAATAAAACGTTACCTAAACACACTGTTTGATTAATCTTTTTTTTTTAGATCATTTTCAAACCATGCCTCATAACTTTGTCAGCTAAAATGATTCTGTTCCAACTTCACAGGCTATTGCTGAGGAAGAGAAGAAACAAGGCATCTCATCCTCCATTTCAAGCCAGACTAAAGGGGCGGCCAAAAAAATGAACGTGCCCGTGCGTGACCGCATGAGCGTGCGTGACTATTTGAGTGACGTGTTCACGCATGCCGTGCAGGTTGCGTTTCCAGAGCTCGGGGATAAGACGGCCTCTGTGGCGTCTACCAATGAGAAGTATGTGCACAAGTTTGGTGACTTCCAGTGTAACGATGCGATGGCCTTGTGCAAAATATTCAAGGATAAAGGTGAGGATACTATTTTCACTAGGTCTAAAGGATCTATCATGTTTCAAAGGAAAAACACAGGTCTTCATTATGGTTGAATGTGGTTTGAGTCGGGCCAAGTAATTTTGGCTCAGCAATTGACCATTTATTTAATTTATATAAAAATGTCAAATGACATTTTTTTTTTCTCTCCAGGTGAAAAGAAGAACCCGTTTGACATTGCCCAGTCGATAGCCTCTGTCGTGACGTCAGAACTGGCAACCAACCCATCTCTAGCCAAGGTTATCGACAAGATAGAAGTGGCCAAACCAGGCTTCGTGAATGTGTTCCTATCCCGAGTCTATGCAGGAGAGCAAATCAAGGACATCATAGTGAATGGCGTTCAGCCCCCCACCCTGAATAAGAAGCTGAGGGTACTCGTTGACTTTTCGTCGCCCAATATCGCCAAAGAAATGCACGTGGGCCATTTGAGGTGAGAATTGAATCTGGTAGATACCTAACCAGATAATCACCTCTTAATGTACCTACCCTATCTCTTTCAGGCAAGAAAATAAAATCTGATTATAGGTAGGAAAAAAAGGAGCTGGTTGTAATCTCCAGGAAAAAGTGAGCCAAAAGCCTGATTGTCTGATATGACGGCTCCTCTCCTAGAAGTGAAAAAGAAGGTAAATTTTGGCCAGTCAGATATTTGTAATTAGGTGATGTTTCCCTGGTAAACAGGCCGTGGGTTCGATCCCAGCCGAGGCATGGAATCCTCATTTGAGAATTTGACCACATATTAATTTAGCTCTAAGGGTTAGGTGGTAGAGAACGCCTCCGGCGTTAATTTCGCCTAGTGTTTATCTGCCACTCAAGAGTCTATTATTATAACAATCTCCTTTTTCTTCCTAGCCTTTTCCTAATTAAATAGGGTCGGCGTTTCTTGTCTGTCTCTTCCAGGCAGCCCTATTGTGTACCTCGTGTCCTGATATTTTTTTCTTACCCAGATCTTGATTCACTCAAGTCTATTAGTATATCACAATGGAACCATTGGATTCCTTTTTGTATATATTATTATAACACAATTGAACCAAATGGCTCCTTTTTGTGCCAGATCCACCATCATTGGCGACACGATATCTCGTCTCCTGGAATACCTAGGTCATGATGTGGTCCGTCTGAACCATGTAGGAGACTGGGGTACTCAGTTTGGAATGCTCATAGCTCATCTGCAGGATAAGTTCCCTGACTATTTGACCAAGTCCCCGCCCATTGCGGATCTGCAGGCCTTCTACAAGGAGTCGAAAAAAAGGTTGGTGTGATAGTTGTGACCTTGCTGCTCTTTTCACTTTTTATTACATTCTAGCTGGGGGACTTTAAACAGAGAGTAGACCAGCTTAGTCTGGCTAGAGGACTTTAAACAGGGAGTATACCAGCCTGAAATTTCCGTTGCTAAAGATATTGCAAAGGTTGAGCGCGAAGGGCATCCGCTCGAAAAAAATTTGTGGCCAAAACCAAATAACCCAAAGCAATCGCCTTATCTAAGGCCGATTTAGAGGCTGACGAAGAGATGATTTTCCAAGACGAAGAGATGATTTTCCAAGATTGCCGGTCCAGGGCGCATTCCCACCTCAATCCAACTTGAACCAAGCTTCGAGACTGTTATACACTCGACTTACGCCCCTTTTGCATCAATGACATTTTACATTCCATATTCTAGGTTTGACGAGGATGAAATATTCAAGAAGCGTGCATACCAATGTGTGGTAGCCCTGCAAAGGTTTGATCCAGACTATAAGAAGGCGTGGGAAATGATATGTGATGTGTCCAGACGAGATTTCCAGAAGATATATGATCGCCTGAACGTAACGCTGACAGAGCGAGGGGAATCTTTCTATCAGAAACATATGGAGCAGCTGGTGCCGTATTTGGAAAAGAAAGGTAATCTTTCTCTTGTAAATTAGTTTGACAGAAACGGTCGATGAATCATGTAGACCAAAAAGCTTGGAAAAGTGTCTGCTTTGTAAACACTAGGTCGCGAGCGAACTTTATCCTGAAATTATACTTAAGGGTCGTTTTCGAAACGGCAGACTTTCTCCCATCCTGTCTTGCTCTCTATATCGGGACGATAAGACCTCTGTTGTTATGATTGCTTCTATAAAACCTCTTTAAAAATAAAATGATAACTATAAACGAATAAATAAGTAAATGTTTTATCTCTGTTTTTCTTCTCAGGTGGAGTCCTGGAAAAAGCGCTTACCAATGTCACAAGCAATGGAGTCCTGGAAAATACGCTTACCAATGTCTCAAGCAAGATTAATGACGGACCATGTTCTCAGGATTACTCGAGCTGGATGACGGTCGGAAGATCATGTGGGGCGAGGACCGGGGTTCGATTCCCATGACCATTGTCAAATCCGACGGCGGATTCACATACGACACGTCCGATTTGGCCGCCATCCGGCAGCGGATTGAGGAGGAGAAAGCGGATTGGATCGTATATGTGACGGACCATCGATCCTATCATCAAGTTCTTCAAGTATATCTTCATGATTGGCCCCAGTTATATTTGCTGTCCCTGTCAGATTGTTTTGCTCTTCGTCTGGATCTGTTCCGAAGGGGTGATTTTCTTCTGGGCCTTGGTTTCGTCCTGCTGTATCTTCACTGAGTCCTGCTGCATCTTTACTGACTCCTGTTCCACTCACGTGGTCTCCTGTCCCACATTTCAACAGGACTAGGACGAGAACAAAGCTTGACGTGACCGCTGGTACCTCACGGACCATGTCTCTGGTCGGTCACTGTTCTCCTTATCAGTGTATTGTCCTCGTGTCTTGCTGTCTCTCTCATGTTCACCAAACACTCGTGTTACAATATGTGACTCTCATGGAGCTCTCACTTGACGTAACTAGTTCACCATAGGGTCTTATTTCCATTATAACATAGGTACGTTTATGTGTGTATGAATCAATGACACCTTGGTAACACAGGCCCGAATTAAAGTCCTTTCTTGAGAACCTTCCTTCGCATTGGAATCACGTATGCTGAAATTTTGCGGATTTTGACGGCGCGGCGGGCCGTTTACATATTGAAATTTCCGACTGGAATTATTTTATTTAGGTGGGCACATAATTAGTTAATTTTTCAAATGAAATTAATCCCAAGTCTCAAAAAGGGTAAGGTAAACACGCTACCCTTGACAAATGGAGTCTTAAGAGGCTATTTTCTGGCCTTATAGGCTACAGCATAGCTTTTTTCAAACTAAATTAATCCCCAGCGTAGTATTTAGGGGGGGGGGAAGTTGCTTCTAATGTAGTAATAGGGTACTAAAAATATTGGCCTATAATTTGGACCTGATCTCAAGTAGGTAGGTATAAGGATTGTCACAAAAGATATAACCAGGTCGCCGTGAAAAAGGGCGTTAAGCCGATGGCCCTCACTGCTAACCTACGCCTCTTTTTTCACAGGGAACGGTTCCCCTACTACAACCAGAATGATGACCGATGGAAGAATTCCGTACGTCACAACCTGTCCATTAATCCTCATTTTAGAAAAGGAGTGAAAGCATCGCAGGGAGCAGGACATCTGTGGAACCTAAGCGATATGGAACCGGTTGAGGATGCGTCTAAAAGTAACTGGGTAAGTATAAAAGTAACTGGGTAAGTGCCTTTGAGACTTTCAGAACTTGTCCTCAATTAAAGATGTGTAAAGCTTGAGTGAGATGGAACTACTCTTTTCAGAGGACTACTCACTCTTGAGTCAGTTCATACCTATCTAAGGCTGACTGTCGCAAGGAGTCCTTTAAGTCTAAGGTACCTATAGGCTTAGAGAGTTTAAAAGTGAGTCACGTCTAATCTAAAAATCTAGATTTATTTGATGTTCTCAATAACTCGGTTCATTTCATTTTTCCAGAAGAAAAATCGACTCAAAACCTACCTGGAGTACTTCAGCGCAGCGAATACGACTATTATAATGCAAAATTCATACTAGACCCAGGCCTATATTAGATAATGCTTACCTTATTTTCTATTTAACTAGGTTCTTAGTTGACGATCATTCTTTACAGCCGACTCGAAGTCTACTCCTCCAGGCGTAGTGCCTTTCCGTACGATGACTGAAAGACGTGTTGTATATTGCGTAGGCAATTGGGCGTGCACGTGCTGTGCAGTGCCTCGTGCAGGATCACAAGTTGTACAGATGACCCGTAGAAACATTAATGGACAGCATACGAAGAGGGCCAAGCATATCGCAATCTCGCCAGGATACGCAATTACAGGCAATTATCCTGAACTAATGCACGACTCATGTATATATCATGGAGGAGCAGCAGAATACACGCGTGATAAACTGGACATGTATTATGACAAGGGACCATTAGATACCGGTGAAGTCATGCGACTGCTACCGGATGAACAATGTTCATCACATTCGGTCACAGAAATTCGAATCTAACGCTAATGAGACACTGGCTTCCATCTTTAGTCTATGCTAATGAAACTGATGTCAAGAAGTCACAATGCACCGCCCAACACCACGAAACAACAACAAACCAACCTCAGTCTATCTTGAAAAGCCTACGAGTGAGGCGAAACTCGATGTCCGTGTAAAGAATAATCCCCCAACTAAGAAACCCTAGTCAAATAGAAAATAAGGTAAAACGCAAATATTTACCTCAAAGTAATCTGTCGAAAGACTAGGTCCGGAGGTATGTAGCATATGTTCTCGGTTAAGGACGTGGATCCAACACCCCAGCCGACGTGAAGGGAATGTAATCCTTACTTGAATTGGCACGTGATGTCCCATTCATTGATTTGATATTTATCTAGGTGAATATGACGAATACCCTAGTCAAACATGGACAATTTCGTATGGCAACCCTACTATATACCCTAGATCCCTTTAATGAATGATGTGCACATAAGTGGACATCGGAAAATCAGTATCTATGTGCCAGAATTTGATTATCCTCGGCTCATTGATTGC
>NW_007381638.1:17857-26794 GCF_000475195.1 Diaphorina citri | reverse complement strand
TTCAGCTAGCGGTCGGAATGACAAATTCTGAGCTGTCGGATGTACTGTCCTTCTGGGGCTCCACTACGTGTTTTCTCCTCGGCATCAAGGGTGGAAGTCTTTCACTATTCTTTATGAAGTGTTTCTTCCTGTGAAGGCTAAAAAAAGGGCGTTGCTTTTCGCCTTATCTTTATAACGTGGAATAATGAAGACTCTATTTATAAACTTTCTTGACTTGGGGTGACCTACATTTTTCCCTTTTCCTAACGCTGATAATTATATCGTATCCGTTCTCTCCCTGCCTTGATAAAGCCCCTGTCTATATTCTTGCTCCCCCCATACGTGCTTTTTTTACGTGCATTTTTTCAGTGAACAATTAATTCCGAGTTCTTTTGGGGGAAATTAAATCGTGGCATTCCGACTTGCACTATTCGCAGGTAAATTTGATCACCTACTAAAAAGACCAAAAAACTTCCTTCAAGTACCTACTTACCCTAAAGTCGAATTGAACTAACTTGTGCGGCATTTTCTATTTTTATAAAACTAAAAGGTGTCCCTAAAATAATATCCCAATCAAAAGCCAAGGTCCTGTGATTAGAGAGCTCTTTTAACGAAAGTTCTTCGGAAGTAGGAAGGCTTTTCAGGGATAGCCAATGGACCCCCGGTTCCTTTTTTATGCGAATTAGGTAGATGTTGTTTTATTGGTGTAGTAAAGTCATCGGCTATTTAAGCCCTATGTAATTGCGATCTGATCAGCCCTTTTGTGACTTTCGAAATGTTCTACTATTTGCGATAAGTATGTTGTTTTCTAATTCTCGGAGTTGATTATTAGGTCATTTTCCCTGCCACAAGTATAGTAATGGCGTAACGATTGTCCCGATTATCCTTTCAGATATTGCCGTGATGTATTCCCTGGACTAAGCTCAGGATGACAGGATCAAGTGGTATCCACGGTAAGAGTCGAAAACGCAAAATGATCAAGCTGAAAATCCCGAGTCCGATAACCAGAAATCAGTTCGAGTATATTGTGAAAAACTCGGCCACGATGAACCTCATGGGAAATACGCTCACCACAAGCAATGGAGTCCTGGAAAAAGCGCTTACCAATGTCACAAGCAATGGAGTCCTGGAAAATACGCTTACCAATGTCTCAAGCAAGATTAATGACGAACCATGTGACCACAAGACTGAGTGGAATGAGCAAAGGTAAATCCGATAGTGCTGTGCCCAAGCTGACTAGTGTAGAGTTGAAAAAAGCACGGAGGAAACTTTCAATTATTCTAATCTGCTCTTAGTGGTGTAGCGTTCAAGACGCTCGCCTGACAAAGCACGGAGGAAACTTTCAATTATTCTAATCTGCTCTTAGTGGTGTAGCGTTCAAGACGCTCGCCTGACAAACAGGAGGCCGTGGGTTCAATCCCAGCCGAGGGATGGAATTTTATCCTCAATATAATTTGATAATTTGACCGCAGTAATAATAGTAGCCCACTACTGAAGTAAAGGGACTTTTCAGTCCTATGTGAGCAGTATAAATAAGCAATATTAACCTGACAAACAGGAGGCCGTGGGTTCAATCCCAGCCGAGGCATGGAATTTTATCCTCAATATAATTTAACCGCAGTAATAATAGTAGCCCACTACTGAGGTAAAGGGACTTTTCAGTCCTATGTGAGCAGTATAAATAAGCAATATTAATATTATTTGAGCGGCATGAAAAAGGTAGACAGCACACATTTGCATTATAGGTATTTTAAATTAAAATTTAAATTCGAATTTCTTCACAGACCAAAGATGGAGCATGACCTAACTGATATCAAACCTACTTTGGCATGGAATTTTATCCTCAATATAATTTGACCGCAGTAATAATAGTAGCCCACTACTGAAGTAAAGGGACTTTTCAGTCCTATGTGAGCAGTATAAATGAGCAATATTAATATTATTTGAGCGGCATGAAAAAGGTAGACGGCACACATTTGCATTACCTATAGGTATTTTAAATTAAAATTTAAATTCGAATTTCTTCACAGACCAAAGATGGAGCATGACCTAACTGATATCAAACCTACTTTGGACGAGAACGGGCACATTAGGGCAGAACCCACGGGACATGTCAGTCCAAAGGAATACGCCAGTCTGGAACCCATAGAACACGTCACTTTCAAACCCACGGGACAATTTAGTGCAAAACCCATGGAATACACCAGTTTGGAACCCATGGAACATGTCACTCTCAAACCCACGGGACAGTTCAGTCCCATGGAACCCTGCCAAACCTCGTCCCACAGTAGGAACTCCACCGTCCCGTGTATGGGACCCACCATCCCGTGATAGGTATTTTAAATTAAATTCGAATTTCTTCACAGACCAAAGATGGAGCATGACCTAACTGATATCAAACCTACTTTGGACGAGAACGGGCACATTAGGGCAGAACCCACGGGACATGTCAGTCCAAAGGAATACGCCAGTCTGGAACCCATAGAACACGTCACTTTCAAACCCACGGGACAATTTAGTGCAAAACCCATGGAATACACCAGTTTGGAACCCATGGAACATGTCACTCTCAAACCCACGGGACAGTTCAGTCCCATGGAACCCTGCCAAACCTCGTCCCACAGTAGGAACTCCACCGTCCCGTGTATGGGACCCACCATCCCGTGTGTGGGACACTCTATCGTCCCCTCGGAGTCTGACAGCCCGTCTAACCTCAGCTGGCTCCTCAACTTCAAAGTCTCCTCTCTATTTGAAAATGTTCCGGCCAGGGAAGATAGTCTACAATCCTCTGCAGACCCCCTGGATCCAACTGTGCCTGGTAAGTTGAATTGTAAAGGGCTTCCTAAGTTTGCCCTTTGTTTGTATTTTATTTTATTTTGTGTATAAAAATAAATAATTTTTCTTCTCCTTTTCCCATGTTCAGATGGGGTCGGCGTTTGTCGTCGGCCTCTCAATCAGCTTTAGAGTGATCGCTTTGAGTATAAAAATAAAGAATAATAGATGATGATAATAATAATAATAAAGTTTGCTAAAGTACGCTTTAAATCTTCAAATCTCTGTTTCGTGTTAATAAAGGCCGGTTGTCGCGTCGCTTTGAGCTCTTGACGTTCGCGCGTCCCCCGGCACGCTTGATCCTAGTTTTTTTTTTCATAGCAACTTGAAATGTATTTTTCCAACCATCCAATCAATAACTTGGAAAACGACGATTTCCCTGTTCGCTTTGCTTTCCGTATCCGTGAGATAGCCAGATAGCCATGGCACCTATCTTACGTGTTGGAAAGATTGGGTGTTCTCTGATTTTCCTGATTTCTGTGCCCGTGGTAAACCAGGAAGAAAAACCTCAATATTTCAGTTTAAACTTTTTGGCACTTAGCACATTATTGATGATCGGTCTTCAATTTGATTTTAAGCTTGATTTAAGTCTAATTGGTTGATTTCAAATTTTTAGCAATTAGATTGCTTAATCCAAAAGAATCTGAACCAAGTTTAAACTTGGATTTTGGTCTCAGCCATGGCTTCATTCTTCAACAATAATCATAGTACAAGACACCCAGTATTAGCTGCTTGTAAATCCTGTGTTCACACTGTATATTATATTTTAGCAGCTTGATTTTCTTATCAGATGATTGGTTCAACAAAATGCTCCCGTCACATTGTTTGTTGTTGATTGGTGTGACTAGTTTCCTATTTAGTGTTACCCATGGGATTCATGGTTCACATACAAGTACATCCGGATACTGCAATGTAATTTCCAATATTTTAACTATTTTACTTGAGCATGTAGTTTTTAGACATGTGTAGATATCCTTGCTAAAATAGCTTTTGAAAGGGAGGGGGGACATAATACTCGTAATTACTATTATTTCTGTTTTTAGTGAGTCCAAATGGATTAAGCAATCTCATCCAAAGGATCCTCTTGTATTTGTATTTACTTGTTATTATCAAATAAAGAAAATAAAACGTTACCTAAACACACTGTTTGATTAATCTTTTTTTTTTAGATCATTTTCAAACCATGCCTCATAACTTTGTCAGCTAAAATGATTCTGTTCCAACTTCACAGGCTATTGCTGAGGAAGAGAAGAAACAAGGCATCTCATCCTCCAGTTCAAGCCAGACTAAAGGGACGGCCAAAAAAATGAACGTGCCCGTGCGTGACCGCATGAGCGTGCGTGACTATTTGAGTGACGTGTTCACGCATGCCGTGCAGGTTGCGTTTCCAGAGCTCGGGGATAAGACGGCCTCTGTGGCGTCTACCAATGAGAAGTATGTGCACAAGTTTGGTGACTTCCAGTGTAACGATGCGATGGCCTTGTGCAAAATATTCAAGGATAAAGGTGAGGATACTATTTTCACTAGGTCTAAAGGATCTATCATGTTTCAAAGGAAAAACACAGGTCTTCATTATGGTTGAATGTGGTTTGAGTCGGGCCAAGTAATTTTGGCTCAGCAATTGACCATTTATTTAATTTATATAAAAATGTCAAATGACATTTTTTTTTTCTCTCCAGGTGAAAAGAAGAACCCGTTTGACATTGCCCAGTCGATAGCCTCTGTCGTGACGTCAGAACTGGCAACCAACCCATCTCTAGCCAAGGTTATCGACAAGATAGAAGTGGCCAAACCAGGCTTCGTGAATGTGTTCCTATCCCGAGTCTATGCAGGAGAGCAAATCAAGGACATCATAGTGAATGGCGTTCAGCCCCCCACCCTGAATAAGAAGCTGAGGGTACTCGTTGACTTTTCGTCGCCCAATATCGCCAAAGAAATGCACGTGGGCCATTTGAGGTGAGAATTGAATCTGGTAGATACCTAACCAGATAATCACCTCTTAATGTACCTACCCTATCTCTTTCAGGCAAGAAAATAAAATCTGATTATAGGTAGGAAAAAAAGGAGCTGGTTGTAATCTCCAGGAAAAAGTGAGCCAAAAGCCTGATTGTCTGATATGACGGCTCCTCTCCTAGAAGTGAAAAAGAAGGTAAATTTTGGCCAGTCAGATATTTGTAATTAGGTGATGTTTCCCTGGTAAACAGGCCGTGGGTTCGATCCCAGCCGAGGCATGGAATCCTCATTTGAGAATTTGACCACATATTAATTTAGCTCTAAGGGTTAGGTGGTAGAGAACGCCTCCGGCGTTAATTTCGCCTAGTGTTTATCTGCCACTCAAGAGTCTATTATTATAACAATCTCCTTTTTCTTCCTAGCCTTTTCCTAATTAAATAGGGTCGGCGTTTCTTGTCTGTCTCTTCCAGGCAGCCCTATTGTGTACCTCGTGTCCTGATATTTTTTTCTTACCCAGATCTTGATTCACTCAAGTCTATTAGTATATCACAATGGAACCATTGGATTCCTTTTTGTATATATTATTATAACACAATTGAACCAAATGGCTCCTTTTTGTGCCAGATCCACCATCATTGGCGACACGATATCTCGTCTCCTGGAATACCTAGGTCATGATGTGGTCCGTCTGAACCATGTAGGAGACTGGGGTACTCAGTTTGGAATGCTCATAGCTCATCTGCAGGATAAGTTCCCTGACTATTTGACCAAGTCCCCGCCCATTGCGGATCTGCAGGCCTTCTACAAGGAGTCGAAAAAAAGGTTGGTGTGATAGTTGTGACCTTGCTGCTCTTTTCACTTTTTATTACATTCTAGCTGGGGGACTTTAAACAGAGAGTAGACCAGCTTAGTCTGGCTAGAGGACTTTAAACAGGGAGGATACCAGCCTGAAATTCCCGTTGCTAAAGATATTGCAAAGGTTGAGTGCGAAGGGCATCCGCTCGAAAAATTTTTGTGACCAAAACCAAATAACCCAAAGCAATTGCCTTATCTAAGGCCGATTTAGAGGCTGACGAAGAGATGATTTTCCAAGATAAGCCGGTCCAGGACACATTCCCACCTCAATCCAACTTGAACCAAGCTTCGAGACTGTTATACACTCAACTTACGCCCCTTTTGCATCAATGACGTTTTACATTCCATATTCTAGGTTTGACGAGGATGAAATATTCAAGAAGCGTGCATACCAATGTGTGGTAGCCCTGCAAAGGTTTGATCCAGACTATAAGAAGGCGTGGGAAATGATATGTGATGTGTCCAGACGAGATTTCCAGAAGATATATGATCGGCTGAACGTAACGCTGACAGAGCGAGGGGAATCTTTCTATCAAAAACATATGGAGCAGCTGGTGCCGTATTTGGAAAAGAAAGGTAATCTTTCTCTTGTAAATAAGTTTTTTCAGAAACGGTCGATGAATCATGTAGACCAAATAGCTTGGAAGAGTGTCTGCGAACTTTATCCTGAAATTATAAAGGTCGTTTTCGAAACGGCAGACTTTCTCCTAGCCTGTCCTTCTCTCTTCGATTTCCGGACGATAAGACCTCTTTTGTTGGTACGATTTTCTCTATAAAACCTCTTTGAAAATAAACTGATAACTACCCATCTAAATGAATAAATGAGTAAGTAAAACACACCTTTATTTCTCTTCTCAGGATTACTCGAGCTGGATGACGGTCGGAAGATCATGTGGGGCGAGGACCGGGGTTCGATTCCCATGACCATTGTCAAATCCGATGGCGGATTCACATATGACACGTCCGATTTAGCCGCCATCCGGCAGCGGATTGAGGAGGAGAAAGCGGATTGGATCGTATATGTGACGGATCTGGGGCAGGGGGTTCACTTTAGACTACTGGAAGAGTGTGCTAAGAAGGCGGGCATTCTGAATCCAAACAAGACGAGGATGGACTTTGTTGGGTTTGGCGTGGTGTTGGGAGAGGACAGGAAGAAGTTCAAGACTCGCTCCGGGGATACGGTGAAACTGTCGGAGCTCCTCGATGAAGGTAAGAATGAGATATTGGGGTGTCCACTCAGTCCACACATAGTCGACGGCCTTCGATCGATATGGATTAACGGCCGGTCGAGTATGTGTGGACACAACCTAATGAATGATTGTAGCATAAAACTGGATAGTTAGATATTTTAATCTCGGAGTCTAATTGAGCTCTCATTTCTTTTAATTTACAAAAGTTGAAGTGTAAACTAAGTTAAGCTCTAGGATTTCCAATCTGTACAAACCTGCAAAGTTAGATACCTACGCCTATCTACAGCTCCTTTTCATAACACCGGTCGTCTCTAAATGTCCAGAACCATTTTACTTTCTCACTCCCAGGGCCCTTTGATGCCTAGAAGGCTTTTTGCGACGTCAACTCCATTACTCCAATGTGCCCTTTTCTCCAGATTGCTTACGTAAAAACCATATCTCTTCTGTTCAGGTCTCCGCAGATCCCTGGACAAGCTGAAGGACAAGAACCGTCACACGGAGCTGACACCCACCGAATTGAGTGAGGCCCAACAAGCTGTCGCCTACGGGTGTATCAAATACGCCGATCTCTCGCACAACCGCAACCTAGACTACGTGTTCTCCTTTGACAAGATGCTGGACGATCGTGGCAACACGGCAGTGTACTTACTCTACGCGTACACCAGGATCGCGAGTATCGCTCGCACGGCGGGTATAAATAGCGAGGACCTGCGAGTAGCTGCTCAGTCGACGCCGGTGTCTCTCGAGCACGAGAAGGAGTTCGCGCTCGCTAAGACACTCCTGCGTATGAACGACGTCCTCATGTTGGTAACGCGAGACCTGTGTCTGCACCATCTGTGTGAATACCTCTACGATATTTCCACGGCATTCTCGGAGTTCTACGATAATTGCTACTGTATTGAGAAGGATGCTGAGGGGAAGATTAAGACGGTACACACCGGACGGTTGCTCCTCGCTGAAGCGACGGCGAAAGTGATGAAGAAATGTTTTGATATTTTGAATATTAGGACGGTGCATAAGATGTAGACTTGTGTAAGAGTTGAAATGCTCTGTACCGCGATAAAAAACGTTTAACTATGCACAAATATTTGTCTCTGATGTCATTTCTCATATCTCTGAAGTTATTTCTCAGGAAGTAGATTGGTATTAATAACCCAGTTCCACCTAACTGACCTAACCCATTAAAGTTATGTTGCTATTACTATCTACATATATCTATCATTGTTATACGCTTTGATTCTAAACCAATGCTGATAACATTCAATGACCAATATCTCTTCTTCAAACTTATATCCAGGCAGCTCCACAGAAGCCTTTATCCTGATCCAGAGTTTCTTGAACAATCTGTCAAAAATAAGAGTGTGATAATAAAATTTCATCCATATACTCATATTGTACTTTTTTAAAATCCCTTCTTTTTTAATGTAGTTAATTATGCCGTTCCGAGAACGAACCTTATCCGTTCAGGATAAAATCCGCCCTGGGCGGGAATCAAACCCGCATGACAGAACATGTTACGGAAAAAAAGAATCGTGATGATGAAGGCCAATCAAATCGGGTAGGTTGTAGGTACTCGCACAAGAAAGCCTCTAAATTCTAAAAGCCAAGAAAACGCAAAAACAAGACCCTTCAAGTTCTTTGGCCCTGACGAAGAAATTCCTATGAAATTTTCAGCCAACTAAAATCATCTTAACGCAGACAAAAGATGAAAGAAAATCGTTCTCAAGAAGAATTTCGCGAGTGTAGTTTGTGATTGTATCTACGAATTTATTAACGAAATAATGGATTCAGGTAAGATCTTTATTTTATGCAGAGATGTCCGGGAAACAAAGGGAGCTCTGCGCAGTGGAGATTTTCATGTTGTATTAGTTTGCTCCAAACTAAAAACGTTGCCATGGAAACTAACTCGGGAGCTTAGCCCGCCTTGTTAGCTCCGATGGTAGCGCTAGGCCGTGGGTTCGATTCCCGTCCGGGGCGGATTTTATCCTAAACAGATGAGGTCGTTCTCGGAACAGCTGCCTTTCTCCTATCCTGTCCTCTCGCAGTCGAACTATCTCTCGTCGGCGGCGGCCCTTGACAAATTCGCAGGATAAGATCCCTTTAGCCGTTCCTCTCTACTTCCTCACGT
>NW_007381638.1:8185-16994 GCF_000475195.1 Diaphorina citri | reverse complement strand
CATCCGGACATATCCCCGCTAGACAATTTCCATCCGGACATATCCCCGCTAGACAATTTCCATCCGGACATATCCCCGCTAGACAATTTCCATCCGGACATATCCCCGCTAGACAATTTCCATCCGGACATATCCCCGCTAGACAATTTCCATCCGGACATATCCCCGCTAGACAATTTCCATCCGGACATATCCCCGCTAGACAATTTCCATCCGGACATATCCCCGCTAGACAATTTCCATCCGGACATATCCCCGCTAGACAATTTCCATCCGGACATATCCCCGCTAGACAATTTCCATCCGGACATATCCCCGCTAGACAATCCCCATCCGGACATATCCCCGCTAGACAATTTCCATCCGGACATATCCCCGCTAGACAATTTCCATCCGGACATATCCCCGCTAGATTAATTTGGTTTTTTGACCACTTTAAATACCATTCTTGCTGAGGTACAGTTCTGTCCCAAGCTCCTTTTGAGGACGAATATTGTAGGTAGATAATTAGGTGTAGGTAGGTAGATAATTAGATAACTTATGAATGGAATTAACTTTTACGTTTAAAGTAAAAGGTATAAATGTAGGTATAATGTTTAAATGGGTGTAGAAATGTAGATATCAGGAGGGAGATATCGTGGTGGTAATTTTATTTTTTCATTTGGTAAAAGTAGCTAGATAATGTACTTACTATCAATGTAACTCTCTTACAAAGAGTTCCTCCTATGTAATTTTATTTTACTCTGAAATATAATCTAAAGTGAAAACTAAATGGAAACATTTCAAAAGTCTCTCTTTTTCTTTCGTATAAAAATTTTCAATGTGTCCTCCAATATTGGGAGTGGGCCTCGGTAGAGATAACTAAGGCAACAGCTATTTAAGAAATTACTTGTACTCCAAACTAGAGCCCAAATCAGCTCAATTAGGGTTATTGCTAATGCTATATCGAAAAATCTCTCTCCCTTTGCCAAAACTCTGCAGAAAAAGACCTTGGCTTCACTTTCAAGGACGTGGTACCCTGTTTATCCACCACGATCTAACCTCCTTGAATGTAAACAATCGCGACCGCGGGATTTTTAAAAAAATTAAGTGTGGTTTTGTTCTGTGACTGTTGTGGAGTTTGTGGCATTTTTTTTTCTTTTTTTTTTTCACTTTCAAGGACGTGGTACCCTGTTTATCCACCACGATCTAACCTCCTTGAATGTAAACAATCGCGACCGCGGGATTTTTAAAAAAATTAAGTGTGGTTTTGTTCTGTGACTGTTGTGGAGTTTGTGGCATTTTTTTTTCTTTTTTTTTTTACCTGGAAGTTGAACCTGTGGGTGCTGATATTTGCCAGGAAGAAGCTCACACGTGTTACAAGAAGTACCTGTGAAGTAATACATGAGGAAAGAGCTCTAGCTAAAAGTCTAGTATGGAAAAGTTCGAGAAATTTAACTATCAGACAGATGAAAGTGTAAGTATGTACTTACTTGTTGCAAACAGTTATGCAGGTACCTAGTGAGAATTCAAAGTTAAAAGCACCCAACTTGTTAGTTTGGATTGTAATGTATCTGTCCTCTAAGTGCTAGGACAGGGTTTTCCAACTTTCATGTGTATGCGGGCCACATGCTATACCTATGGAAGGTACTTCGTGGGGCGTGGGCCACATAATTATGTCCATAGGAGAGCACCCCCCCAAACTTTTCAGAAATGCAGTCCAATCAAATTTTGAGCCCCGCAGGCAAAATTTTTCACACATATTTTCCTATTTGTAGCTTTTTTTTCTACATTTAGGTAAGTTTTGTACAAATCTCAAAAAGCTTCGCGGGCCACAAAAATAGTCTGGCGGGCCACTAGTTGGAAACCCCTGTGCTAGGACATGGGTTTGATTCCCCGCTAGAGTGAACTTTGTCCTGTTCTTGGAATGGTTGGGTTGCTCCTATGCTGGCCTATTTCTCTACTTTGGGATGATGAAACATCTGTTGTTGGAGTTCCTTCTACATAGAATCAAATGTTGAATCAGAAGTACACAGAAAAATGTCCATTAAGGTAGGTTTAGACGAAGCAAGTCTACTTGCGCACCAAAACTCGTTTCCTCCTCGCACATCAAAACTCATCCTCGCGTCACTGTTTACACGAAACACGTTTCCTCGCTTGGAAGGGTGAGCCAGGCAGTTCGTAGGCAAAGGAACTCGCCCAGCAATATATGACACGGTCACATGAAGCAAGGAAATACTGCGAGTTTCCTTTGATGCGTGATTAAAAACCAACTGGCGATGGCTTGCTGCGAGTGCTGCTCGGGGTGAGGAAACTCGGGGGATTTTACCCATTTACACGACGCGAGGGAGCGGAAGTGAGGTAAATGCGCGAGTAGACTCGCTTCGTCTAAACCTACCTTTAGGCTCCAGTCTTGAATATGAAATGTACAAACTTAATAGGTACCTATATTTTTTTCTTGTTAATTTTTAGGAATTGAAACTGAAAGAATTCATCAGTAAAGTAAATGAGCTCTCTACCAAAGGATTCATCAGTGAATCTGCCACAGAAGATGTGCTAGCTGCTCAGCTGCAGAACACTAAACTAAAACATAGGCTTGCTATTCTTCAGAGGGTAAGTTATTATCCTGATGGGATGTTCTTGGAACAGCTGGCTTTCTCCTATTCTGTCCTCCTTCTCTCTTCAATTTCGGGATGAAAAGACCAGTTGATAGCAGTTACAGTTTGGGATGATAGCAGTTACACTTCCCTCTGTCAAATCTCAAAAAAAAAAGTAAAAAAAAGTTATCTCCATAGTCAGGATTATAATTGAAGACTGATCGTCAATAATGTGCTAAGTGCCAAAAATATAAAATTTGAGTTAGGTACGGATTAACATACTATCTACCAGTGAACATACTCTGTAAAACGCACTAAGCTCCACATCGTTCAAAAAAAAAATTAAAAAAATCCTGAAAGATGGGGGTAGTGGTATGTGCCCGTGGTAAACCAGGAAGAAAACCTCAATATTTCAGTTTCAGTGGCACTTAGCACATTATTGATGATCGGTCTTCAATTTGATTTTAAGCTTGATTGATTTCAAATTTTTAGCAATTAGATTGCTTAATCCAAAAGAATCTGAACCAAGTTTAAACTTGGATTTTGGTCTCAGCCATGGCTTCATTCTTCAACAATAATCATAGGACAAGACACCCAGTATTAGCTGCTTATAAATCCAGTGTTCACACCGTATATTATATTTTAGCAGCTTGATTTCCTTATCAGATGATTGATTTAACAAAATGCTCCTGTCACATTGTTTGTTGTTGATTGGTGTGACTAGTTTCCTATTTAGTGTTACCCATGGGATTGATGGTTCACATACAAGTACATCCGGATACTGCAATGTAATTTTCAATATTTTAACTATTTTACTTGAGCATGTAGTTTTTAGACATGTGTAGATATCCTTGCTAAAATAGCTTTTGAAGGGGAGGGGGGACATAACACTCGTAATTACTATTATTTCTGTTTTTAGTGAATCCAAATGGATTAAGCAATCTCATCCAAAGGATCCTCTTGTATTTGTATTTACTTGTTATTATCAAATAAAGAAAATAAAACGTTACCTAAACACACTGTTTGATTAATCTTTTTTTTTTAGATCATTTTCAAACCATGCCTCATAACTTTGTCAGCTAAAATGATTCTGTTCCAACTTCACAGGCTATTGCTGAGGAAGAGAAGAAACAAGGCATCTCATCCTCCATTTCAAGCCAGACTAAAGGGGCGGCCAAAAAAATGAACGTGCCCGTGCGTGACCGCATGAGCGTGCGTGACTATTTGAGTGACGTGTTCACGCATGCCGTGCAGGTTGCGTTTCCAGAGCTCGGGGATAAGACGGCCTCTGTGGCGTCTACCAATGAGAAGTATGTGCACAAGTTTGGTGACTTCCAGTGTAACGATGCGATGGCCTTGTGCAAAATATTCAAGGATAAAGGTGAGGATACTATTTTCACTAGGTCTAAAGGATCTATCATGTTTCAAAGGAAAAACACAGGTCTTCATTATGGTTGAATGTGGTTTGAGTCGGGCCAAGTAATTTTGGCTCAGCAATTGACCATTTATTTAATTTATATAAAAATGTCAAATGACATTTTTTTTTTCTCTCCAGGTGAAAAGAAGAACCCGTTTGACATTGCCCAGTCGATAGCCTCTGTCGTGACGTCAGAACTGGCAACCAACCCATCTCTAGCCAAGGTTATCGACAAGATAGAAGTGGCCAAACCAGGCTTCGTGAATGTGTTCCTATCCCGAGTCTATGCAGGAGAGCAAATCAAGGACATCATAGTGAATGGCGTTCAGCCCCCCACCCTGAATAAGAAGCTGAGGGTACTCGTTGACTTTTCGTCGCCCAATATCGCCAAAGAAATGCACGTGGGCCATTTGAGGTGAGAATTGAATCTGGTAGATACCTAACCAGATAATCACCTCTTAATGTACCTACCCTATCTCTTTCAGGCAAGAAAATAAAATCTGATTATAGGTAGGAAAAAAAGGAGCTGGTTGTAATCTCCAGGAAAAAGTGAGCCAAAAGCCTGATTGTCTGATATGACGGCTCCTCTCCTAGAAGTGAAAAAGAAGGTAAATTTTGGCCAGTCAGATATTTGTAATTAGGTGATGTTTCCCTGGTAAACAGGCCGTGGGTTCGATCCCAGCCGAGGCATGGAATCCTCATTTGAGAATTTGACCACATATTAATTTAGCTCTAAGGGTTAGGTGGTAGAGAACGCCTCCGGCGTTAATTTCGCCTAGTGTTTATCTGCCACTCAAGAGTCTATTATTATAACAATCTCCTTTTTCTTCCTAGCCTTTTCCTAATTAAATAGGGTCGGCGTTTCTTGTCTGTCTCTTCCAGGCAGCCCTATTGTGTACCTCGTGTCCTGATATTTTTTTCTTACCCAGATCTTGATTCACTCAAGTCTATTAGTATATCACAATGGAACCATTGGATTCCTTTTTGTATATATTATTATAACACAATTGAACCAAATGGCTCCTTTTTGTGCCAGATCCACCATCATTGGCGACACGATATCTCGTCTCCTGGAATACCTAGGTCATGATGTGGTCCGTCTGAACCATGTAGGAGACTGGGGTACTCAGTTTGGAATGCTCATAGCTCATCTGCAGGATAAGTTCCCTGACTATTTGACCAAGTCCCCGCCCATTGCGGATCTGCAGGCCTTCTACAAGGAGTCGAAAAAAAGGTTGGTGTGATAGTTGTGACCTTGCTGCTCTTTTCACTTTTTATTACATTCTAGCTGGGGGACTTTAAACAGAGAGTAGACCAGCTTAGTCTGGCTAGAGGACTTTAAACAGGGAGTATACCAGCCTGAAATTTCCGTTGCTAAAGATATTGCAAAGGTTGAGCGCGAAGGGCATCCGCTCGAAAAAAATTTGTGGCCAAAACCAAATAACCCAAAGCAATCGCCTTATCTAAGGCCGATTTAGAGGCTGACGAAGAGATGATTTTCCAAGACGAAGAGATGATTTTCCAAGATTGCCGGTCCAGGGCGCATTCCCACCTCAATCCAACTTGAACCAAGCTTCGAGACTGTTATACACTCGACTTACGCCCCTTTTGCATCAATGACATTTTACATTCCATATTCTAGGTTTGACGAGGATGAAATATTCAAGAAGCGTGCATACCAATGTGTGGTAGCCCTGCAAAGGTTTGATCCAGACTATAAGAAGGCGTGGGAAATGATATGTGATGTGTCCAGACGAGATTTCCAGAAGATATATGATCGCCTGAACGTAACGCTGACAGAGCGAGGGGAATCTTTCTATCAGAAACATATGGAGCAGCTGGTGCCGTATTTGGAAAAGAAAGGTAATCTTTCTCTTGTAAATTAGTTTGACAGAAACGGTCGATGAATCATGTAGACCAAAAAGCTTGGAAAAGTGTCTGCTTTGTAAACACTAGGTCGCGAGCGAACTTTATCCTGAAATTATACTTAAGGGTCGTTTTCGAAACGGCAGACTTTCTCCCATCCTGTCTTGCTCTCTATATCGGGACGATAAGACCTCTGTTGTTATGATTGCTTCTATAAAACCTCTTTAAAAATAAAATGATAACTATAAACGAATAAATAAGTAAATGTTTTATCTCTGTTTTTCTTCTCAGGTGGAGTCCTGGAAAAAGCGCTTACCAATGTCACAAGCAATGGAGTCCTGGAAAATACGCTTACCAATGTCTCAAGCAAGATTAATGACGGACCATGTTCTCAGGATTACTCGAGCTGGATGACGGTCGGAAGATCATGTGGGGCGAGGACCGGGGTTCGATTCCCATGACCATTGTCAAATCCGACGGCGGATTCACATACGACACGTCCGATTTGGCCGCCATCCGGCAGCGGATTGAGGAGGAGAAAGCGGATTGGATCGTATATGTGACGGACCATCGATCCTATCATCAAGTTCTTCAAGTATATCTTCATGATTGGCCCCAGTTATATTTGCTGTCCCTGTCAGATTGTTTTGCTCTTCGTCTGGATCTGTTCCGAAGGGGTGATTTTCTTCTGGGCCTTGGTTTCGTCCTGCTGTATCTTCACTGAGTCCTGCTGCATCTTTACTGACTCCTGTTCCACTCACGTGGTCTCCTGTCCCACATTTCAACAGGACTAGGACGAGAACAAAGCTTGACGTGACCGCTGGTACCTCACGGACCATGTCTCTGGTCGGTCACTGTTCTCCTTATCAGTGTATTGTCCTCGTGTCTTGCTGTCTCTCTCATGTTCACCAAACACTCGTGTTACAATATGTGACTCTCATGGAGCTCTCACTTGACGTAACTAGTTCACCATAGGGTCTTATTTCCATTATAACATAGGTACGTTTATGTGTGTATGAATCAATGACACCTTGGTAACACAGGCCCGAATTAAAGTCCTTTCTTGAGAACCTTCCTTCGCATTGGAATCACGTATGCTGAAATTTTGCGGATTTTGACGGCGCGGCGGGCCGTTTACATATTGAAATTTCCGACTGGAATTATTTTATTTAGGTGGGCACATAATTAGTTAATTTTTCAAATGAAATTAATCCCAAGTCTCAAAAAGGGTAAGGTAAACACGCTACCCTTGACAAATGGAGTCTTAAGAGGCTATTTTCTGGCCTTATAGGCTACAGCATAGCTTTTTTCAAACTAAATTAATCCCCAGCGTAGTATTTAGGGGGGGGGGAAGTTGCTTCTAATGTAGTAATAGGGTACTAAAAATATTGGCCTATAATTTGGACCTGATCTCAAGTAGGTAGGTATAAGGATTGTCACAAAAGATATAACCAGGTCGCCGTGAAAAAGGGCGTTAAGCCGATGGCCCTCACTGCTAACCTACGCCTCTTTTTTCACAGGGAACGGTTCCCCTACTACAACCAGAATGATGACCGATGGAAGAATTCCGTACGTCACAACCTGTCCATTAATCCTCATTTTAGAAAAGGAGTGAAAGCATCGCAGGGAGCAGGACATCTGTGGAACCTAAGCGATATGGAACCGGTTGAGGATGCGTCTAAAAGTAACTGGGTAAGTATAAAAGTAACTGGGTAAGTGCCTTTGAGACTTTCAGAACTTGTCCTCAATTAAAGATGTGTAAAGCTTGAGTGAGATGGAACTACTCTTTTCAGAGGACTACTCACTCTTGAGTCAGTTCATACCGACTATCATGCCAAGGGTTTGAGTGCGCGTAATAGATAGTCTCTTTCATCAATTAATATGTGCTCATTTTCTCCGTCAACTCTCTTTAATATTAATCTTTATTTAGTTATCGGTTAATAGTAGTTAATGTCCATATCGTATTCGCGCTGCTCTCTAAAACCGAAGTTAGGACCAGAAGATCTCTCATAATCGAAATGATTCCCTATTATTGTATATTTTCTGTAGGTCTAGTGTTTCTATTTGTTTCTTATAGTATTTGTGTCCTGGTTTTGTACTTCGTTAAGGTTCTATATATTACGGATATTTCAGGTTAGTACCGTTTGTCTTCCATTAGGTATGAATTTTGTGTGTGTAACCAGGAGCTTTTCTCTATTTCGTACAGGGAGTATCGTTCCCGCCTTCCAATAACATCGTACTGTTGCACTTAAGTAGGCCGTGTCTCCCTCGCTAGTATTACCAGGCAGGAGGAGTAGACCTTATATAGTCCCGGTAAGGACGAACGAGGAGGTACTAATACTCCCCAGTACTCGGCGTATGAGGGTCCTACTAAGAGGACCTTTAGCATAGGCTGCGCTTCTTAAAGGGTGAAGAGGACAGGATGGCTAGCATTCGGGTACTACTCAGAACGACCCAAGTATGACATGTTGAACACCTCAGGAGTACTCCGCACATGTATGTGCAATAGTAACGAGACTTATATGTTGTGCAGAAAATGTAAGGGCATGCCCGTCCAAAAATGAGAGGACCCTCATTGAAGCTTACCGACGTTGCCCAGGCACCCGCTCCCTGTAGCACAACTTCCCCACCAACACCAACGCCCGTAACAGGAGGTATCTCCCCCGCGTCCCCAGGAGCCAAACTCCAAACACCGGTCTTATGCAGGGGGGTAAGCGACGCTTCTCTGAAGGTCCTCCAAAGGGCTCAGACTAAAAAGAAGACCTCTTTACTTGGCTCAATGAACTCTGTAGCTTATTTTAGATCTAAAATTATCTTATGAAAATCTCACATAGCCTAGGCATAGAGTTGATATATGTAGAGATTCGGATGGTTATATAGATTATTCAAAGACATGTGAGGGGGAATCTGAAACTACTGATGGAATGCTCAGGATTGGGGAATCTATACT
>NW_007381638.1:2538-7900 GCF_000475195.1 Diaphorina citri | reverse complement strand
AACAAGTGGCTTTTTTACGTGGCACTTTTTTTCGGCTAGGGTCGAATGAAAAATTCTTGGCTGTCGGTTACTGTGCTACTGGGGGCTTAAAGACGTGTTTTGCTCTCGGGATAAGTGCGACGTCTGTGCACTATTTTTACGAGTCCGGTTTTTCCTGTGAAGGCTAAAAATGGGGGGTGTGTTTCTCTTAGTTTATCGAACGTGGAATAATGAAGATCTATTTGATGACCCGCGCGCGCGGCGGCGTCGTGACTTTTTTTTACGTGCATTTTTTCAGTGAACAATTAATTCCGAGTTCTTTTGGGGGAAATTAAATCGTGGCATTCCGACTTGCACTATTCGCAGGTAAATTTGATCACCTACTAAAAAGACCAAAAAACTTCCTTCAAGTACCTACTTACCCTAAAGTCGAATTGAACTAACTTGTGCGGCATTTTCTATTTTTATAAAACTAAAAGGTGTCCCTAAAATAATATCCCAATCAAAAGCCAAGGTCCTGTGATTAGAGAGCTCTTTTAACGAAAGTTCTTCGGAAGTAGGAAGGCTTTTCAGGGATAGCCAATGGACCCCCGGTTCCTTTTTTATGCGAATTAGGTAGATGTTGTTTTATTGGTGTAGTAAAGTCATCGGCTATTTAAGCCCTATGTAATTGCGATCTGATCAGCCCTTTTGTGACTTTCGAAATGTTCTACTATTTGCGATAAGTATGTTGTTTTCTAATTCTCGGAGTTGATTATTAGGTCATTTTCCCTGCCACAAGTATAGTAATGGCGTAACGATTGTCCCGATTATCCTTTCAGATATTGCCGTGATGTATTCCCTGGACTAAGCTCAGGATGACAGGATCAAGTGGTATCCACGGTAAGAGTCGAAAACGCAAAATGATCAAGCTGAAAATCCCGAGTCCGATAACCAGAAATCAGTTCGAGTATATTGTGAAAAACTCGGCCACGATGAACCTCATGGGAAATACGCTCACCACAAGCAATGGAGTCCTGGAAAAAGCGCTTACCAATGTCACAAGCAATGGAGTCCTGGAAAATACGCTTACCAATGTCTCAAGCAAGATTAATGACGAACCATGTGACCACAAGACTGAGTGGAATGAGCAAAGGTAAATCCGATAGTGCTGTGCCCAAGCTGACTAGTGTAGAGTTGAAAAAAGCACGGAGGAAACTTTCAATTATTCTAATCTGCTCTTAGTGGTGTAGCGTTCAAGACGCTCGCCTGACAAAGCACGGAGGAAACTTTCAATTATTCTAATCTGCTCTTAGTGGTGTAGCGTTCAAGACGCTCGCCTGACAAACAGGAGGCCGTGGGTTCAATCCCAGCCGAGGGATGGAATTTTATCCTCAATATAATTTGATAATTTGACCGCAGTAATAATAGTAGCCCACTACTGAAGTAAAGGGACTTTTCAGTCCTATGTGAGCAGTATAAATAAGCAATATTAACCTGACAAACAGGAGGCCGTGGGTTCAATCCCAGCCGAGGCATGGAATTTTATCCTCAATATAATTTAACCGCAGTAATAATAGTAGCCCACTACTGAGGTAAAGGGACTTTTCAGTCCTATGTGAGCAGTATAAATAAGCAATATTAATATTATTTGAGCGGCATGAAAAAGGTAGACAGCACACATTTGCATTATAGGTATTTTAAATTAAAATTTAAATTCGAATTTCTTCACAGACCAAAGATGGAGCATGACCTAACTGATATCAAACCTACTTTGGCATGGAATTTTATCCTCAATATAATTTGACCGCAGTAATAATAGTAGCCCACTACTGAAGTAAAGGGACTTTTCAGTCCTATGTGAGCAGTATAAATGAGCAATATTAATATTATTTGAGCGGCATGAAAAAGGTAGACGGCACACATTTGCATTACCTATAGGTATTTTAAATTAAAATTTAAATTCGAATTTCTTCACAGACCAAAGATGGAGCATGACCTAACTGATATCAAACCTACTTTGGACGAGAACGGGCACATTAGGGCAGAACCCACGGGACATGTCAGTCCAAAGGAATACGCCAGTCTGGAACCCATAGAACACGTCACTTTCAAACCCACGGGACAATTTAGTGCAAAACCCATGGAATACACCAGTTTGGAACCCATGGAACATGTCACTCTCAAACCCACGGGACAGTTCAGTCCCATGGAACCCTGCCAAACCTCGTCCCACAGTAGGAACTCCACCGTCCCGTGTATGGGACCCACCATCCCGTGATAGGTATTTTAAATTAAATTCGAATTTCTTCACAGACCAAAGATGGAGCATGACCTAACTGATATCAAACCTACTTTGGACGAGAACGGGCACATTAGGGCAGAACCCACGGGACATGTCAGTCCAAAGGAATACGCCAGTCTGGAACCCATAGAACACGTCACTTTCAAACCCACGGGACAATTTAGTGCAAAACCCATGGAATACACCAGTTTGGAACCCATGGAACATGTCACTCTCAAACCCACGGGACAGTTCAGTCCCATGGAACCCTGCCAAACCTCGTCCCACAGTAGGAACTCCACCGTCCCGTGTATGGGACCCACCATCCCGTGTGTGGGACACTCTATCGTCCCCTCGGAGTCTGACAGCCCGTCTAACCTCAGCTGGCTCCTCAACTTCAAAGTCTCCTCTCTATTTGAAAATGTTCCGGCCAGGGAAGATAGTCTACAATCCTCTGCAGACCCCCTGGATCCAACTGTGCCTGGTAAGTTGAATTGTAAAGGGCTTCCTAAGTTTGCCCTTTGTTTGTATTTTATTTTATTTTGTGTATAAAAATAAATAATTTTTCTTCTCCTTTTCCCATGTTCAGATGGGGTCGGCGTTTGTCGTCGGCCTCTCAATCAGCTTTAGAGTGATCGCTTTGAGTATAAAAATAAAGAATAATAGATGATGATAATAATAATAATAAAGTTTGCTAAAGTACGCTTTAAATCTTCAAATCTCTGTTTCGTGTTAATAAAGGCCGGTTGTCGCGTCGCTTTGAGCTCTTGACGTTCGCGCGTCCCCCGGCACGCTTGATCCTAGTTTTTTTTTTCATAGCAACTTGAAATGTATTTTTCCAACCATCCAATCAATAACTTGGAAAACGACGATTTCCCTGTTCGCTTTGCTTTCCGTATCCGTGAGATAGCCAGATAGCCATGGCACCTATCTTACGTGTTGGAAAGATTGGGTGTTCTCTGATTTTCCTGATTTCCCCCAGAGCCTGACCCCTCTCAGTCGGAAGTAGAGGACAGGTGCTGCCCCTCGCATGCCAAGACCCATAGGAAACCCCCCTTCACTTACACCGAGCTTATTGAACAGGCCCTGAAGGAGAAACATCAGCTCACTGTCTCTGGAATTTATCAGTGGATCTCGTAAGTACCGCTATCCAATAGTTAATAATCTTTGGTTGGGTGAAAGAGCTTACTGTATGGGAATCCTGCCATGAAGCCTTTAAAAAAAAAAACTTTCATTACTAGTATAGGTCGCTATACTGTAGTAATAGAAAGTAATAATATGATAGTCAAGAATAGTTAATAAAACATAAGTTCCGTCCTACCGTCCGAATAAATCAAGTTCAGTCATCTTGGAAAGGCTACGAGAGAGGCGAAACTCGAGTCAGTTTAGGAAAATCCCTATGAACCCTAGTCATGAAATAAGGTAAGCAATAATCAAGATTCTTTCACAGGAATACAACAAATCTGGGTACAAACGTTTAATTACAAGTTATAATTAAAGACTAGAAATACACTCTCTCTAAAACTTGTAGTGTTAAGTGCGTGCCGTTCCTCCTCAGGATGCATAGGCCGTGCACCCAGTTGCAGACTACGTTCCAACTAACATCTAAAGCCTAGGCGGCTTCTGTTCATTTTGGACCGATTCTCGGCATGTATTCGTCCTTTCAAATGCTTTAGTCAACCCATTCACTGTTATCGATTACTTGTGACGGCAACGCATTTTTTATACTTTCGTAATACAAACGTATACACTTCCAATTAAACTCCCTCCCAGCACGGAACCCAGCGGAATATTCAAACTATACCCTCCAAAATCAACCACCAGCACTAAAGTGAGTGATGTGAACAGACAGGAATCGATTACTCACCTTGGCGGGGTAACGTTTGAGTGAATGAAAAAGGGAAATTAGAAAGGGAGGTTGTCCTTGAGGTCTGTGTTTCGCAAAGCCGATGGTTTCTCCTCGGTGTTGCAAGTAGGTCGTGTTTTTACCAAATGATGTTCTGAAAAAGAGAGAAGAGAAACACGATATGATCACGGCAATGACTAATAACAGCGGTTAATCCTGCATACCAATGAAGTTTATTCCACCGCAAGAAATAGCATGACCATAGCCTCATACTGTAGAAATATTCACTCTTCGGTGCCCTAAGAGGACCATTACTGCACTTGTTTTAAACAGTAGATAGTATTCTGACGATATCAATTCTTAGCAGCGATTTAATATCTTACGTGGTCAACAACCCTAGTATACTAATTACTTGAAGTCGTGATCAGTAATAGCTTTCTACACTCAGCAATAGTATTGATCATTGAGAACTTCGTGCTGATTATACGGAGCTACAAGTTTCTTGGTAGTTTGCAGAGATATGGCTTGATAGAACTCTTCACATATAGTAGACTAAGGTTAGACTAGGATCTTTTTATACAACAAGACTTCTAATATGTACTTAACGGAACAATGTCGTTGATGCAAGCTAGCCTCTCTCTCTGAAAGCGCGGTAATCTGACCGCTAAAATCGCTTCTTAAGAAGACCTTCTTCGAGTTGATTACATTGCGGTTCGCTGGCACTTGACATCAGTCCCCCTGGTGTTTTGCATAAGATGGGACCTACCGTGTTACTGCTGTCGATGCAGTTTTCCTGCTTGCATGTTTCTCAGAGACGAGTTAATGTCCGCTTTCAAACTGCAGGTCACTGTTGTTTACAACCCCCTTGTCCTCATAAGCTTCATACGCAGACAGGGACATCCTCTTTGCATGTTGAAGGCATGTGATTCAGACTTGGATAAAGCAGTAGCCTGGTGGGAGCGATTCCTTAAAGTAAACTTGTACAATCGATACACCGTCAGGAATGACCAGTGACAGGGTCGGTCATCACATATGATAAATGTTTTGATTGGTGCGTCTTTCAGGGCCCAAGCTTAGGAGTGGGTAGCTGTTTTTACACGTGAGCAAAAAGCTAACGTTTATAAAGTTTAGACCAAAGAGCACAACTGGGTCGTGGATTTGCCCTTCATAACAAAGAGTTTAGCGGGTAGACCACATCTTAGACTCCACACCCCGTTTTATATGACACTGGATGTGAATAAATACATTTATAGAGTTATGTTAACTTGAGATAA
>NW_007381638.1:0-871 GCF_000475195.1 Diaphorina citri | reverse complement strand
AATAATATGAGACCTGCAGGAAAATAATGTCCTCACACTTCATTTCTATTTAACCAGTTAGAGGAGGTATGAAGTTGAATAAAAACTTACCGATTTTCGTTTTTATTTCATCGATCCTATCATCAAGTTCTTCAAGTATATCTTCATGATTGGCCCCAGTTATATTTGCTGTCCCTGTCAGATTGTTTTGCTCTTCGTCTGGATCTGTTCCGAAGGGGTGATTTTCTTCTGGGCCTTGGTTTCGTCCTGCTGTATCTTCACTGAGTCCTGCTGCATCTTTACTGACTCCTGTTCCACTCACGTGGTCTCCTGTCCCACATTTCAACAGGACTAGGACGAGAACAAAGCTTGACGTGACCGCTGGTACCTCACGGACCATGTCTCTGGTCGGCCACTGTTCTCCTTATCAGTGTCTTGTCCTCGTGTCTTGCTGTCTCTCTCATGTTCACCAAACACTCGTGTTACAATATGTGACTCTCATGGAGCTCTCACTTGACGTAACTAGTTCACCATAGGGTCTTATTTCCATTATAACATAGGTACATTTATGTGTGTATGAATCAATGACACCTTGGTAACACAGGCCCGAATGAAAGTCCTTTCTTGAGAACCTTCCTTCGCATTGGAATCACGTATGCGGATTTTGACGGCGCGGCGGGCCGTTTACGTATCGAAATTTCCGACTGGAATTATTTTATTTAGGTAGGCACATAGGTATTTAGTTAATTTTTCAAACGAAATTAATCCCAAGTCCCAAAAAGGGTAAGGTAAACACGCTACCCTTGACAAATGGAGTCTTAAGAGGCTATTTTCTGGCCTTATAGGCTACAGCATAGCTTTTTTCAAACTAAATTAATCCCCAGCGTAGTAT
>NW_007381637.1:10617-12005 GCF_000475195.1 Diaphorina citri | reverse complement strand
GCTTTCACTAAATTTTAAGCAGTGCATATTGCATACGCGACTAATTTGAAGGGGCAAATTGTAGTTATAATATTATTTTAATCTTTTTTGGACACAGGCCTGGTTTAACAATTTCGTGAAAGGGGTTATTGAGGGTAGGCTGATGAGGATGGAAATAAAAATAATAGGTTGGAACTTAGTGTTCAATGCAACAAACACAAGGAGTCAAATTCCAAGTTTAATAATTTATTTATTACCAGAGGTTGGATAGAGGGAACTGTAACTGCTATAAAATCTTATCATCCCGAAAGCGAAGATAGAAGAAAGACAGAATTGAGGAGCTGGGTGCACAATAGAACGCGGTGCGCTCTATCTTCCAGCGTTTGAACTGCAGTGATAACTTTTTTTTTCGATGAGTTACAGCGTTTTTTGTAAACATATACTTTTCAAGGATTTTGATGAAAAATTGAAAACTTTAAAGTTAAAATATCTCAGTTTGATGATTTTCATTTATTGCCCTTTTTGCACCCAGCTCCTCAATTGGAGAAACAGAATGCCAGCCTAATACATGTTCTCAGAATAATCCTTATGTGCTTACTTGTTTAGGATAAAGGTCGCCCTAGATGGGATCTGAACCCGCGGTCTACTGTTTACAAGGCAGACGCCTAACCTTATGGCGCGTTTCTACTCACTTGGTATGATCTATTTCCATTTAAACAAATGGAAACAGATCATACCGAGCGGCAAATGACGAGTAAGTGTATGGAAACGAACCATTGCATTGGAAGTTAACGGAAGTGGTTAGCGGAAGTGAGATTAGCGGGCGCGACGATTCAGTAAAGAATAGAAAGTGAAAACAGCACACGCCAGCTTTTCTCTTCGATTTCTCTTTTCTCCCCCTCTCTCTCTCTCTCTCTCTCTCTCTCTCTCTCTCTCTCTCTCTCTCTCTCCTATATAACAGATTCCTCGTTAAAAGTTACACATGAGAGAATGTTTAGTGGACTCAAAAAGTGTACTACGCTGCGGACCTTTATGGGGTTAAAAACTGCAGTTTTTAAATCATGATTTTACTATAGTTAATTTCCTATGGGCTGTGGGACACTTTTAGGTTGTACACCCTGTATGTACATATGTACACTCGTATTAGGGAGGGTTGGGGGTAATTACACCCTAGGGGCGGGGTATATACATAGTTTAGGGTAGGGTGGGGTAAAGATAGAAGTGGGGGTAAATGGTGACTAATCAATTAGGCAGGATTCAAAACGTAACGGAAACTCGACGAACAAAATAATCTAATGATCTCTCCCTCTCTCTCTTTCTCTCTCTCTCTTCCTCTGTGTCTTTCTCTCTCCTTTCTCTTTCCTCCTCCCTCTCTAGCTCTATAACCTACCTCGGTGGTGTAGTGGTCA
>NW_007381637.1:0-10028 GCF_000475195.1 Diaphorina citri | reverse complement strand
CATTCTACTCAGGTTTTCTCTGTTGCAGGCAGTGATAGGATACGAAATATCGAAATATCCTCTGTGACATCCCAATCAATTGGAGACGTTCTGCAGGGACCTGTTGTGAATTGCTTTTTCAATAACTTCTAGCGGGCCTAGTCGAATTCCACAACCATCCTTACGTCGAATTTGATTTAGGTTATCCGAACATCTAAGGATATCTCGAAGTAACTTTCCCAAGTCGTGGTCTGGGTCAGGGCGAAAAAGCGATTATAGGATGAAGTCTCAAAGTCTCAACTGCATGGTCAAAGATAATATATCATTTTGTTTTAATAATTACTACTTTTTAAAAATAATGTCTAGGATTACTCAAGAACCAACAATCATGGGTCAGTATCGCCTATATCTTGATAAACAAACAGTTGTTCTAGAGTTACCCTCGTGATTCTTTTCGTGTAAGCTGACAATAACAATTATAAATCTACTACGCAATGTGGGATTTTACCAGCCGAATCAGAATGGTTACCGTCACATGCTTATGGCGCAACTCTTGCCGAGTAAGCTTACCGGTATCTGGCGGGAAAGATAGACAGTGATTTCTGGAAAAATGGTCGGATCAATCGAACCAACCCATAGCGCAGACGGAACATTCACGATCCGACGCCCAGCTAAGGCGTGGCCCCGCTTAAAATAGGACTTGCCTATTACAAGCAAGAGGCCTGCCGACCGAAAGAGGACAAGACAGAAGGAAGAGAGAAAGCGAAAGCTATGTTATTCTGGAATCGGCAATTTCAAGGGAGATAGTTTGGAGAACTTTTTTTTTTCTGGAATGTAATTCAGCAACAATGTCACTTGAACTTTGGGAAAACATTGTTACTTTTTTTTCTTTTTTTTTTCCGATCGGGTAGTAGTCGTTGTGTGCAGTGCATCACCTCAACAGAAATGTTTTTTACGGACTTGGATCTGTAGAACTACCTCATACATGCCATGACGCGGGCGTATATTAAAATATACTGGATAACACGGTTCAAATACTTTCTTTCCGTTTCCCTTTATATCTAATCCATTATAGATAGACAGATTACTAAGTAAACAAAAAAAAAATAATAATAATAATAATAATATAAAAATATGGTTGGAGTCCACACGTCAAAATTGCGCCAAACCTGATAACCTAGACCTTCAACCGCCAAGCTCAGGTTCATTACAGTATTTTTAAATAGATGCCACTTTATTAGCCACTTGCTTACAACACTGTCGTAAATTGGTATCACGAATTGTGTTTAATTTTAACGGCAAAAAAAGGAAATAAAAAATCTCGACTTGACATTGCGTATTAGTAGGTATTTAGCTTCTCTTGCTCCTGTCCTATCCTTTTCGGTCGGCAAGGGCTCTTGCTTGTAATAGACAAACCCTAAGCGGGGTCCGCCTTATAAAGCTTGTCGCGCGTCGTATACGAGGCAGAGAGTAGCAGATGAGTAGTTCACTGAAAAGAGTAGTTCTTTTTTTCATAACTCACTCACTCTTTCCGCATCTGAAATTGGTATTTCTGATCACTTGAAAATGTTCTCAACAAAAATTTTATTTCAATCTGATAAAATATCATAAAAGGACCAAACTGTTCACTGTTCGCTCCTTAAAGTTTAACAAGATTCACAATTCACACAATAGTCACAATATCAACTGTATTATTAGATTATTACCTTTATCTTAAGATAGACTTGAAGATTTCTTAGTTCTAAAACTGCTAAAAAATTCTAGAAAGCGCGGTAGTGGTGTAACCTGCCAAGTCAAGTTCAAAGTCAACCTAGTAAGTAAAGGTATGAAAGCTAGGTCTGCCTTGTAAGCGCTAGACCAAGATTCAATTCCTGTCCTGGGCGGATTTTATTCTCAACAGATAAGTTAGTCACAATATCAACTGTATTATTAGATTATTACCTTTATCTTAAGATAGACTTGAAGATTTCTTAGTTCTAAAACTGCTAAAAAAATTTCTAGAAAGCACGGTAGTGTTGCAACCTGCCAAGTCAAGTTCAAAGTCAACCTAGTAAGTAAAGGTATGAAAGCTAGGTCTGCCTTGTAAGCGCTAGACCGAGGTTCAATTCCTGTCCTGGGCGGATTTTATTCTCAACAGATAAGCGTTGTCGGAACGGCTGGCATTCTCCTATCCTGTCTTACTTTTCTCTTCGATTTCGGTAGTCACAATATCAACTGTATTATTAGATTATTACCTTTATCTTAAGATAGACTTGAAGATTTCTTAGTTCTAAAACTGCTAAAAAAAATTCTAGAAAGCACGGTAGTGTTGCAACCTGCCAAGTCAAGTTAAAAGTCAACCTAGTAAGTAAAAGTATGAAAGCTAGGTCCGCCTTGTAAGCGCTAGACCGAGGTTCAATTCCTGTCCTGGGCGGATTTTATTCTCAACAGATAAGTGTTGTCGGAACGGCTGGCTTTCTCCTATGCTGTCTTACTTTTCTCTTCGATTTCGAGACGATAAGACCTTAGCAGTTACAGTTCCCTCTATCGGCTGACTTTCTCCTATCCTGTCCCCCTCTCTTCGATTTTGGGACGATAACACTTCCGGTGTTACAGTTCCCTTTATCAAACCTCTTGAAAAAAGCTATTTCTTTGGTCCAGGGTCGTATCTTTGTGAACTCTGATCCCGGAATTGCTTTGCGATTTTATTAATAAAATTTCATTTCCCTTCATTCTGGCATTCCTGGCACAACTCTCACCTTCACCACAGCAAGTTTTTGAAGGGTAATCGTGTGGTAATCTTCTAGTGAGAAGCTAATAATGGGATTTCAAGAGGGGTATAGTGGTGGCATTTAATATTTTTTTCAAGTAGGGAGGTCATGCATGAATTCAACACCTTTTCCTTTCAAGATCTTCATCAAATCATCATCTTCATCATCATTACTATCTTTAATATCATCATTACTATCTTTATAAAATGCAGAATTTCATGGCTGAAATGGTGGCTTAGAAAGAAACACCCCTTTTTCTAGTTTTTTACAACCCTTATCCTATAGGAGAAGGATTTTTATTAAAGGTTGACAGAGGGAACTGTAACTGCTGAGGTCTTATCGTCCCGAAATTGAAGAGAGTAAAGACAGGATAGGAGAATTTCAGCCTTTCCGGAAATGAACCTCGTCTGTTTAGGATAAAATCCGCCCCGGGTTATCCTGATGGGATAATGTTCGTTCTCGGAACGGCTGGCTTTCTCCTATCCTATATTTCTTCTCTCTTCGATTTCGGGACGATAAGACCTTATAGAGGGAACTGCAGTTCCCTCTGTCGAACCTCTTTTTTTTTTAATTTTAAAAATTTTTCCCCGGCCGGGAATCGAACCCCGAGGGGTTGAAATCTACTTTTTCACCTTGTAAACATAGCAAATACAGGTAACCGTGTTGTTTCCACCATCCCAGCAGTCGATGAAGCTCAAATACGGGGTGGTCATCTCGCAAAACACCGTGCACGTCTTTTTCTCTTCGCCCAGTTGGGTTTTCACTCCACATGTGGCGTTAACCAGTTTGGTCACATTGTATGTATCATCGCAAACAAACTTGGCCTTCTCCAGGGGGAAGGTTTGACAGCTGGTGATGTTTTCGGTCTGGCAGACCGACATGTTGGCACCGCGTAGAATATCTCCTCACACCCCACTGAACTCATCTTTTTCGTCACCTGAAAATGGAATTGAATGGAATATGATAGTTCTTATTATTTAAAAGTTAAGGGTTTACACAGTACAGAACTTTTCAGTACAGTCATCGTAAGGTACTTAATTTTTAGTAAAATACTTCGCCTGTCATCATTCCAGGGGGCAACGTGCTTACGTGCAATTGTCCCTTTGGATGGCCAGAGAAATTTTCTGAACCAAGTACTGACGCGAGCGAGGATCACCAGAAACGCAATGTAGGGCGGTTCCAACCTTTTTGACAGAGATTGACTCAGCTGCCCATGGACCTAGACTTTACTGTCAGTAGATTCGAACGATTCAAGTTTAAAACTAAAGTCCTGAGAAACGCAAACTTCTTTCGTACTTTTGTCCAAAGTTTATCCCTGAAATACCACTGCTTATTACATACCTCATTTTTGAGATTCTTGATCAGGATGGTATGATTGCGATCCAGGACTGCAAACCGGTTCCGGGCCACCCACACAGCGCTGATTCCTGTCGATCGTTTCCCATCCGCCACCTCCTTCCTCTCGCTCTCTTCCTTAGGGATCATGTACAGATCATAGGTGCTGTTCTCGAAGTTGTTAGCATTGCGAGTGGTGACCAGGATGGAATGCTCAGTGGCATTGTAACTGATAGAGTGCGCTGGTATACGACCTCCTCCTGTCAATCATCAATCAGTGGGAATAACAATCAAAATTTACCATTTGGTTAGGTGGAACGATTTGGTTGAGTGGAAGAGCCCAGTGTGTGAGAATCCTGCCATAAAGCCTGTCGTCCTTCTCTCTTCGATTTTGGGACGATAAGACTTTAGCAGTTACAGTTCCCTCTATCAGACCTCTTTTAAAAAGGAAGGACGGACTAAATTACATTACTTTCCTTCCTATAGGATAAGGAAAGTAAAAAGTATAATCTATTCTATTCACTGAACCACTAATGGCCAATCCACTGAGAGGTAACACAGTGTCACCTATTTGATTTACACAGGCCAGTATTTCTTTAACAATGGTTTAACTGAAAACTCTCTGTTGGAAGATCGGGCAAAAGAAGTTAATTTTGACTAGACTTTATAGAAGAGATGGACAAGAAATGAGCAAGAGGAGAGTTGGTATAGGGTACCCTGATAGATTTAGTCGGAAGACTAGCAATCGCTTCAGTATTTTACCTCTGAGCTGCATGACCACCGAATCTTTCGAATTGGTCAGGTCCAACCGATGCAGGAATCTCTCCTTGACGTAATACATGACATTGTTGTGCACCGTGTAAGCGGGCCTTTCTCGCTCGAACTTGAACACAACCATGCCTGCATCATGCCCGGCCGCGAATAGATGAAAAATTCAGTTCGTGTCGGGGTGTGAAGCGCAGAACTGTTGGTTAAGAATCCACTCTCAGCAACTGGCAACTGTAACTACAGTCAACAAACAAAAACACAGACTTTGCTTCGTCCGTTCATTTATGGCCAAATTTTCCCACCAGGTGAATCTTAACTTCGACCACAGCGGGGGCAACGCCTACCTCACCAGTCTGGTGTCCAAGTACGGTCTCAAGCACGATCCGGGAGCGCCTGTAGAACTGTCCTACCATGGAGGATACCTGAAGGCGAAATATCTGGAAGATAGTCGAGTTCATGTGGACTTTACCAGTGGGCAGTTGAAATGGAGGCAATACCACGGAGGTGGGGAAGCGATTGCGAGAGCGGTGGGCGTAAAAAGTAAGTTCCCATGGTGAACGTATTCAGACATGTCCTCTTCGTCATATCCCACAGGCGAATACTCTTGTCCTCTGCATTGGACACGATCACCTCACTCTTGGGATGGAACAGGACACAGCTTACATTGTTGTAATGGCCACGGAATATGTCCACCTCCCACGCTTTCGAGTCGTTCATGCGCCACAGCTTGATTTGACGATCGTCCGCGCCTAGAATTAAAAAAGGAATTTTAATTGTGTTAAGCATAAATGATTGTCACAAATGTCTTTCCCCGCTTAATACACTTAGCTAAAGTTTATGACTCGACTTAGATTCGAACCTCCAGATCCAGAGTCCACCGCGCTAACCACTGCGCCACTGAGATTGATAAACATCCAGCTCGTAGAAAACTTTAAGAACAATATGCTAGTTAGTTTGGAGGGTAGCGCGTCTGCCTTGTCGGGTTCGACTCCTGCCCGGGCCGAATTTTTTCCCAATCAAATAAGGTTCGTTCTCGGAACGGCTGGCTTTCTCTTATCCTGTCTTTCTTCTCCCTTCGCTTTCAAGGCAATAAGACCTAGATAGTTACAGTTCCCCCTATCAAACCTCTTAAAAAACAAGTCCTTCTATGGGGACAGACAGACAGACCGACCGACCGACTGACTGACAGACACCGAAGCGAATACAATAGTCCGTCCCTTATACCTTTTTATTTCTATTGTAATAATAAAGGAAGGCCGGACTAAAGAACAATATTTAAACTTTTAAAGGGATGATAAATTGGGTTAAAATAAGATTTTTGTCTCTGTAAATAGAGGTCAACAAATACTCTCAAAACGGTTCCATCCAAATTCCAAGTATTGTAGGTACAGTAAAAATAAAAATAATAATAATAATAATAATAATAAACAATTACATACTACTGTTTTCTTGCTCTCCCTTCTCTCTTTTCTAATTTAGCAATAGGTACAAAGAAATCTGAGGAGTCTAAGACAACAGGGAACAGGTTTGGTCCATGGTCCAACAAACAAAGGCCCTTACCTGATACAATAAGAGGCAGGGTTGGATGGAAACAAGCCCAGTTGACTCCTCTATCATGACCTTCCAACACATGCTTCACAACAGCATCAGCCTGACCAAACAGGTCTGTGGATGATGGATTTCTCAAGTGCTCTTCTAATCCTCCTGTAAAAATAGACAAAAATCAGCTTAGAATGTAATGTTATTTGCCCAGGTTTCACAGTCTGATTAGCCAACCAAAGGAAGCCATAGAAATTTTATTAAAGAGTTGATAAATTAATATTATTCATAAACCCAAATAGGAGCAAGGCAAAAATGTAGAGCAACCCAGGACAAGGCCCATCTCGTGTCCTGTCCCAATCTACCAGAACAGTGCACTCTAGGGAACCTGCAGACAGCAAACGCCAAAGGAGTGGCTGTGGTCACCTACTGGAGAGATAAGATCTGAAAATATGGTGATCCGGACATGGAAAGTAAAGTAACCCAAATAGGATGTTTTGGTTTCATTGATAAGACAAGCTTACCCATTCCAGGAGCCACATTTTTCTTGCGGAGCTGGGCATTTTGTTTGTGATGGTGATCAGGTGTGGAAGACAACACTAGCCGAAAAATCGCCCTCATTTTGAAAACACTCAATCTGGTTCTAAATTCGATATACTGTCTCTAGCACTTCCTGGACTATAGCTCGAATTTCTCGATGAAAAGCACCAGTCAACTCATCCAGAATCCTTTTCTTATAAATATAGACCTTGTTTCTAACGTATTTCCATAAAAAAAGTCGCACGAGCTGAGATAGGTTGAGGAGGGAGGAAAATCAAAATGGGTGCGAAATTTCATCTGAGCATTAGTCAAAAACTCACTACTTTTAGGAAATGCCACCACAGCGAAAGCTCGATGTTGCAGAGTCCACGACTACATTGTAACAAAACTATATCGAGAGTTTTTCAAGGGACCAGACAGTTGCTTCGATTTATCGAGAGTTTCGAATTATCGAAGGTTTGAATTACCGAGAGTCGACCTAATTGCAAAACTATATCACATAAAAAAACTTCTTCCAAGTTTGACGAACCAAGTAGAGTTTCCATGACCGCTGCCGAGTCCCCCGCTGATTAGCTAGGAATATATCCTTTGATTACACAGTTTCATTCCGCTAAATAGGTAGGTCAAATTTTGTAACTTACATTCTGAGTAACTTTTACAGGGCCGATTGAAGTTGGTGGACTCAGGAGACTAGTAGATTTATGTATTTTGGACCACAATGATATCTTCTCAGAAAATGTGGAAGTTTACCTATAGTTTGTCCAGATCAATGTGACAGCAAGAAATGGGCATTGTTGCCAAACATGTCACATGTGCAATGGTAGAGAATCTCTAAAAGGGGAGTTAATTTTGCACAGTGCTTCCTCCGACAGTTGAACAAAGTCAGGTAAGGCGATATCCACCTTACCTGTTCTGGAATCCAACCTCTGAACTTAGAGCTACCTCTGCATTTTTGAAGATAGAGTTAATCAAAAATAGACCTTTACCTGAATTGCAACAATGTAAGGATTTCCTGCAATCTGATTGGTGCCTTCATTTTGGGTTGATGATTGATGACTCATTGCTGTCACATTGATCTGGATAAACTATAATAAAGCAGTTTTTTTTTTACTTTTTATTTTCTCCTCCTTTCTTTCTTTTTTTTCTCCACTTGTATCTGGTACTGTTCAATCATTTCAGAGAGGAAAGGTTACACTTCAATATTTGTCCTTCACAATGTCTCAATTGATGTATCGTATTATCCTTCTATTAATAAATTGTTCCTTTGAATCCTTTAATTATATGATGGCAATTAAACATCTGATGGGCTTTCCCTTTCTTTTAGTTTTGGTTTTAGGTTTATTGTAGTATATAAGACTTTACTTTTAACTTTTTATAATAATACCACTGAAGATGCCGTAACTGGCGAAACCCGGTATGGTAGTGAATAAAATAATATTGTAAAAAAAAGCGATCTATTTTCATTTTCCCCTATTGATCCTTTTTAGGGTTTCATTCCAGATTTTTTAGCTAAATTTCCCCTATTTTTTTACAGGTCAAATGCTACGCTAACGGACGTTGGTCCACCAACAAACGCCCCGTCCCACCACTCTCCTCTACCTGAATTCCCAGACGTGATATATCTGGACCCAATGTTCCCGAAGTCGAAAAACTCCGCCCTCGTCAAGAAGAACATCAAATTTCTGCAGAACATTTTGCCGCCGAACGACGCGAAAGACGCAGAACTGATTCGCGTCGCTCTGCGCAGCTGTCGAAGACGCGTCGTTGTGAAGCGACCAATCGGCGCAGCCTGTTTGGGGAATCTGAAAACGACGAACTTTGTCAAGTCGAATCGGTATCGGTTCGATATTTACACACCGAAATCGTTCAAATTGTGAATTACCTATTTTTTCTTTAAAAACTGATACGCGTCGCTCTGCGCAGCTGTCGAAGACGCGTCGTTGTGAAGCGACCAATCGGCGCAGCCTGTTTGGGGAATCTGAAAACAACGAACTTTGTCAAGTCGAATCGGTATCGGTTCGATATTTACACACCGAAATCGTTCAAATTGTGAATTACATATTTTTTCTTTAAACTTTTTTTTTTTTAAGAGGTTTGACAGAGGGAACTGTAACTGCTATGCTCTTATCGTCCCGAAATCGAAGAGAGAAGGAAGACAGGATAGGAGAAAGCCAGCCGCGCCAAGTTATTCTATCTTACACATGAAAAACGAGTGAGAGCTTTATTTGAAATTGACATGAAGATATTTTATTTGGAGAACTGAACTTCCGAAGTTACAAATATGAAAATCTTAAGCTGGCTGCAAATCTTGATCATTACAGATGGAACTGTAACTGCTGAGGTCTTATCGTCCAGAAATCGAAGAGAGAAGGAAGAGAACAACAAACAATCCACTGATTGGGTATGAAAAGATTTAATGGGAGGTCAATTTGATGAGTTTTGATTTTGATACAGGAAAAGTTTGTTCAATACTCAAAAATCAAAGTGAGAGCGCTTTTGTTTTGGCGAAAAAAAGTAGGCAGTATAAGGCAGGTAAAGGTATAGGTAATTCTATTGGTAGGTACTTCTATTGGTAATTCTATTGGACCTACATATACCTAGAGGTAATTCTACTATAGGTAATTCTATTGAACTAGCTATAGGTACGTAGCTGATATGCCCGCATATACATAGAGGTACAAAATTATCTCTACCTATACACGTAGGTATCTATCTCCTGACCTAAATTTGTCAATGGAAAAGTCATGTTCATTTTCCAATACTGTTGGAATTCCCCAGATCCCTAATGAGCTCTTTTGAAGCATTGAAATCCATTTGTTCCCTTGAAAATTGGAAAGGTACCGAATGTAAGTTCGTATTTCAGTAGGTATAAAAGTAATAGCTAGGTAGCTATATGTACTCACATACCTACGTACTGAGAGAGTAGCAGGTACGTACGAGAAATTCCCTTTGTGCTTGAGATAATTTTCTTGGTTCTGTTTTGACTCGAAACTCTTGAGTCCCCCACGGATAAGTATTGAGAATTGAGAGATTTTTTTTTTTTTTAAGAGGTTCGACAGAGGGAACTGTAACTGCTATGGTCTTATCGTCCCGAAATCGAAGAGAGAAGGAAGACAG
>NW_007381636.1:0-11118 GCF_000475195.1 Diaphorina citri | reverse complement strand
AGGACATTAAGTCAAAACTAGTCAAAAGCTAAATCCAAAAGGCGAGGCGTATAGTAAGGGCGCACCTTTATAAAACTTTCTCTGTTTCTTGAGAATCACAACACAAAATCGCCGTACCTAATGGCTATATTTAGTCCATCCTTACCAAATAGGTAAATCTCTTGTAAAAATTGTAAGTACAAATTGAAAGTCGAATAAGGCATATCCAAGGATGAAGGTAGATCAAAACCTTATGAAGATGATCTTCGCATCTTTTACCAAATCTAGAGTACGGATTTCCCCATGTTTAGAATTAGAAGCAGTAGTGCAATACCAGCAGTCAACTTTTCAGAGTAACTAGAAACCAAGATCACATTGTCTTGTGGCTAACTTTGGATGGAAGAGGAACTTACAGAGGAAAGAGAACAAAAAGAAGAAGAATTAGAAATTAAGAAGGAAATTTTCAGAACTACCAAAAGGAATGAAGGGTAGGTAGTTTGAAAACCAACATTCGCTTCCTTATCAAAAGCTTTGTGACTTGAACTTATTTTTCACTTGCCTAAACTTACGACTATACCTTACGGATATACTCCTAGATACCTATATGCCGATGAGGCTTATTTCTAACTGAAATATTTCTCATAGCAGGAACCATGCAATCATACCATTGAGGGTATAGCGAGAATCTCGGCTCATCTGGTGACTTTCTAGAAACTTTAGGCAAAGACTCATCTTCTCACACTGCTTTCTAAACCACAGCCATATCAGAGGTCACTGGAGGTTTGAAGATGAGACGCTGTGCTCAATCCTGGCTTTCAGTGATATGTGGCTAATATACGATGTGCTTAGGAGACTTCAATACATATAGATCTGTGTGAACAGAGATAAATATAAATAGACAGATATACAGATATAGGTGTCATAGGTAGTAGTAGACAGATATCTGCCTATACCACCTACCTATGTATACCTGCCTAGGTATTTAAGGTAGACCCACACGCAATGGCAAAGTGTCAAGCAGCGTTCACAGGATGGTCAGGCGATCGCGATCAAGATTGCCTCGAACCTTTGGATCAAAGGATTTTGGTTGGATTAAAGAAAAGTTCAAGTCAAGTAGTTAGAGTGTTGGCTTGTAGTTTGGACGTTACTTGATATTTTCATTTAATGTCACTTCACATAAACATCGTCTATGGTAGCGTTAAGACAAATACCTATGTATAGTGCCGAAGTTCGACCCCAGGAATCTCTCGGACTCTTTATCGTAACGTGGTGTCATCAACTGTAGTTCTACTGCAGAAGTAGGTCTATGGTAGGTGTTGCCTCATCTTCGAATGTAACTCCCTAACAATATGGAGACTTACTGTAGGGTTAGCCAACCCCCAGCAAGATATCCATAGACACAACCTAACTAAAAAGCTCCTGAAGATCGCTCGGATCTTCGAGCTTAGCTAGGAAACAGCTTAACCCCACACACAAAAAGCCCAAACTGAGGCTTAGGTGTAGGGGCTGGTCAGCCCCAAAGGACGGGTTGAGCTTCTACGAATCTAATCTAATCTAATGGTAGGTGTTTGATATACATATTGAATATTCGTACAGGTAAAAGAAAGATAATAGGCTATAATAATTGCTTTTTCTAGTTTCAAGGACCTAGTGCCGAAGTTCGACCCCAGGAATCTCTCGGACTCTTTATCGTAACGTGGTGTCATCAACTGTAGTTCTACTGCAGAAGTAGGTCTAATGGTAGGTGTTTGATATACATATTGAATACTCGTACAGGTAAAAGAAAGATAAAAGGCTATAATTGCTTTTTCTAGTTTCAAGGACCTTGATGATATTATCTAATAGTTCACTGAACTCATGGAAGTTGCAAGTATGAAGCTCTATACGAGTACCCACAGTAATTGGTCTAATGAGTATTTTTCCTTTGTTTGTTTGCAGGTGAGTCATTGATATTGTATCTGCGTGTCTGTATGTCTGTACAATTGTACATGGGTGCTATACCTGTACAATAGTACATTGGTGCTATATTGTACAAATTGTATGAATTCAGAAATAGGTACGGGAAATTATCCATCCTTCTATGTACATATTATGTCTGTGACTCATTCTGTAAGTATACTTTTGCATGTCTGGTAACCATTCCTACCTATTTTCTATGTAGTAAGTTTGTCTATATTTATGTCTAACCCCTACCTATTTTCTATGTATGTAGTAAGATTGTCTATTTTTATCTCTAACCCTGTTTGGCCTGTGTTTTCTTCAAACAAAATGTTTTTGTGGCCTTTTTCTTGCTATAGCTATACAATTTTCGATTTTAGCTTCCAGTTACGGACTGGTAGCCTTGTGTAAGCCCTGAATTCCTAGTGATCTCACAGCATGACAGATCTTCTTGTTAGTTATACTATTGATACTGATTGTTAGTAAATAATAGGCTAAGTAAATATACTTACTGATAATGTTCTATGTAGCTATAGTTGATCGTGGATGGTTTCCAGATCACCAAGAAGATTATTAAAGATACCAACATAGATACCGTGCCATTACTCATTTATCTGTCTTCGGTTATGGATAACACAAACAGACTAGTTTTACTCTATCAGAGTTATATCTACACCAAAACATACATAGCTCTATTTCGCTTAGGTAGGTAAAGGTATTTATTTTACTTATCGTTCAAGATGTTTTACTTCCGGAGAAATTATGCCTGTGAGGGGAATCGAATAGAGAGTCGTTTATAATGGGAGCTTGGGAGTTGTTGTCTGATCAGCTGTAGAGTGGTCTATAAGTTCAAGTGATCCATCAACTCTTGACCTTCATGATGCAATTGTTGTTCCACATATTATATTCATGAATTAAAATTTTATTAGATTTGTTTTGTTTCGGTGGCGTAGTGGTCAAGACGCTCGCCTGGTAATCAGAAGGGCGTGGGTTCGATCCCAGCCGAGGTATGGAGTTTTATCATCATTTATTTGAGAATTTGACCACATAATAATGGAGCTCTAAGGGGCAGGTGGTAGAGAACGCCTAAGGCGTTAACCTCGCCTAGTGGTTGCCTTCCACTGAAGAGTCCATTAATATTATTATTATTATTATTTGTTTTGTTTTTATTTTACTTGTTGATTAGGAATTTACTATTATTTATCAATACCTTTCATGAATTCGATAAATCGTCTTTTTTCCCCCGAAATTTCATAAAAATCTGGACAATCAGGAGATCAGGACAATAAACTGATCGTAAAAATGTTGAAAACTCTCAAGCTGAACTTGACCTATTCCGATTTCCTTGATTCCTTGATTATTTCGAGCATAATTTGAATTAAGTACATAGGTTCCAGACTAATCCAGCTACCGAAGTTCTACCTATAGGTGCCCACCAACTTGTTGGTATCCACAAGTTCGGAACATTTATGAAAAGTTAACGCTAGAGCGAGCGCGCTTCCTGTGGGTTTATCAGCTATCAGAATGTCTGCTTGAATTAACCCGGATGAGAAGAGACTTGTTAGGAAATTAAACGAACTCATTTTGTGTTTCAAAATTAAATCGATCCCAAGGGCAAGGAATCCTTTACAACTAGAGTTTGCCTGAACCCCTGAAGGCATGTGATGTGTTCCAATTTAATCGACCCCGCATTATTTTATTAGATGATCGGACTGTTGAGGATGGATCAAGTGACATTAAAAGATGGATCTGTCATCGGATATTTTATTGAAATTACCAGCTGAGAGCTGATGAGTTGCTCCCACTGAGCATGAAAGGGTTAAAGTAGAGTTTCATGAATGCAATATGGATGAGTAGGAATTAGAAGGTACCTACTAGGTACTGTATGAATAGGTAATTATTTTGTAAGTACCATACCCCTATATTTTACCTAGGTACTATTGTACTATGAACTTTATTGATACCTCTGCTTGTTATTTCAAGGTAATTGTGGTGACTGGTCGGATGGGTGACCACTTGACCACATATTTTGCACTCCTCATCATGTACCTACCTGCCTAATAACTTGACATACCTAGTATACTTACCCAATTTCCTTTTGGTTCCGACCGATAATAATGTGATTTGGTTCTTTTGACACATCCACTAACAAAAAAAAAATCTGGTGTGAACATCACACGACTTTCTATTACATTTGCGAATACGTACTAAAAGAAAGAAAACACAGGGGAGGATCGAACCCGCAACTTCTCAATCGTAAGTCGGACAGTTCTAGAAGTAGCACCATTCGATTCGGCGTGAAAAATCACATGGGTTTAACTATTCACGTGCTTACTTGGTAACGATTCACGAATAAAAGGGAAATTTGTTGACACAGGGGAGTATCGAACCCGCAACTTCTCAACTGTAAGTCAGAGAGTACTAAAAGTAGCACCATTCGATTCCGCGTGAAAAATCACATGGGATCAACTATTCACATGCTTATTTGGTAACGGTTCACAAATAAAAGGGAATTTGTTGACACAGGGGAGTATCGAACCCGCAACTTCTCAAATGTAAGTCAGAGAGTGCTAAAAGTAGCACCATTCGATTCCCCGTGAAAAATCACATGGGATTAACTATTCACTTGCTCATTTGGTAACGGTTCACGAATAAAAGGGAAATTTGTCGACACAGGGAAGTATCGAAACCGCAACTTCTCAACCGTAAGTCAGACAGTACTAAAAGTAACACCATTCGATTCGGCGTGAAAAATCACATTGACTAGAGTATTCACATCCGATTTTTTCGAAGTTCGAAGCAACATTGACTTTGGTTGATATCTGGATGGGTGACTGTCCGATTTTTACCAAATTGTTACAGTCGCGTTCTTGGACCATACCGGGATAGCATACCAAATTTCTTTTCTCTACGACAAACCGTTCTTGAGATATTTTTCCACGAAATGAGGGTTAAGCAACAATTAGTTTGGTTAATATCTGGATGGGTGATTATCCGATTTTTGCCAAATTGTTACAGTCGCGTCCTTGGACCATATCGGGATAGCATACCAAATTTCATTTCTCTACTACAAACCGTTCTTGAGATATTTTGTTCACAACCTTTTCAACATTTTCCACGAAATGAGGGTTTAGTAACAATTACTTTGGTTAATATCTGGATGGGTGACTGTCCGATTTTTACCAAATTGTTACAGTCGCGTTCTTGGACCATACCGGGATAGCATACCAAATTTCATCGCTTTACGACAAACCGTTCTTGAGATATTTTGTTCACAACTTTCTACTTTTTCCCATTTAAACCTGTAGTACGTACGTACGTACGTACGTACGTTACGTACGTACGTACGTTACGTACGTACGTACGTTACGTACGTACGTACGTTACGTACGTACGTACGTTACGTACGTACGTACGTTACGTACGTACGTACGTTACGTACGTACGTACGTTACGTACGTACGTACGTTACGTACGTACGTACGTTACGTACGTACGTACGTTACGTACGTACGTACGTTACGTACGTACGTACGTTACGTACGTACGTACGTTACGTACGTACGTACGTTACGTACGTACGTACGTTACCATACGTACATACATACATACGTACAGACCATGGGCTAAAAACCACTTTTTTGGAATCAGGGGATCCCAAAACGGATATTTCCACCCATTTCCCGATTTTGAAAATTTGGACCGATTGCAATACTTTCTCATTACCTTGTATAGGTTCCCTATACGTAAGGGTAATAGAAAGTAACAATACTATTTAGACGTTTACTCAGTATGATGGCATGAACAATATGAACATAGGTCAAACTGGTGTATTCAAAAGAACCAAAGGATTATGAGAAATCAAATTTTGTTTCCTATTTGAAGAATTAACATAAATACCTAGGTATAAATCTTTTTACCAACTAGGTAGGTAGGTAGGTAGAACTACAAATATTATTTTAGAGCCTATAATACACCTACTACTACCATATAACTAGCTAGTTTACTAGTTTACGAGCTCTTGAAGTACTTAAAGAGCTAAGTACTGTATTGTCATTAAGTACTGACAGGACTAAGTACTTGTACTGTCTTGATATTTTGTTTCCTATATTATGATTCTTGGGTACTTGGTAAGTATATTTCTATTAATTAGATTCATATTAGACACCCAAATTAGATAATGGCTTACCTTATTTTCTATTTGACTAGGGTTCTTAGTTGGGGATTATTATTTACACCGACTCGAGTTTCGCCTCACTCGTAGGCTTTTTCAAGATGACTGAGGTTGGTTTAGGTCTTGTGTCCGCGCGGCCTGTAAGAACCCGCTAGTAAAAAAGTAAGTAAATAAGTAAGTCATGTTATCCTCCCTCCATCAAGACATTTGGCTGGTAAAAAGGAAGACGTGGGTTTATTTCCTGCTGAGAAATGAAACTGTAGCACCGTTTATTTGAGAAGTTGACCTCATGATAATGTATCTTTTAGAGTTAGGTGGTAAAGAACGCCTCCGGCGCGTCGTTAACAGTGCGGGCGCCTAGTGGTAACCTTCTAAGAAAAAAAAAGACCTCAAAAATCGACCAAATGATCAGTAGCACCCAGTTACCTCTCACAAACCTTCAAGCACCCAAACGTTCCACGTTAGATCATTATTAATTACCATATTACCAAAAGTTAGATCATTAATTTAGCGAAGTTAGATTCTCGTGAGATGAGTTAGAAATTATTTAATAGAAACAGTTAGACTCATGGTTCTAACGACTGAGCACAGTCTAATAATATATCAAATTTCACTTTTATTTTTTATCGTAAAAAAAAACTAGCTATTAGCCGGTTCATGGTAATGTACCCATCATAATCCAGTTTTAAGTCATAATGGACGATAGATTTGAAGTTCAGACTTTAGGAGAAAAAAAAAAAAATCGTTCTTAACATAATCTGTCGGGAAAGTGATATTCGGTTTGAAAGTTCTTGAATTCAAGAACGTGAATTATAGTTTTGTTGATTAGAATACCTAATAAATTCTAGGTAGTAGACATCCTAGTTATTCTTACCGTATTTTTCTATCTATATTTCTAATCGTTATTTCAGACCCGACACAAGTCCTATTCGAGACATTAATTAGGTACTATACGAGTACGACTAGGTAGTTTGTACCAAAGGAGGATTTATAAAAGGCATTGCAAATTTGTCGACTATTCCAAAACTCAAATACCGACCCTAAGGAACGGCAGGCTTAGGTTTACTTACCAGATTTTAAGTTACAGAGCAGCTGTTCTTCACTCACAAGTCCCAAAGCTGCATGGCCTAGCATTCAACACATTGTATGAGTGCCTGGAAACTATTGAGGTATGCAATGTGCTAGGTTTTGTCAAATAAAGTGAATCCCAGTCTCATTTCTGTTTCCTTGTGAATCAGCTTAGGAATAATGTGATAAGAATATTATTTTCAATTGAGAAAACTGATATCTACATAGGTAGATAAATAGGTGTATTTATTTACAAACAAAAGCGTCACTCGTTTCTTTCTCTGTATGTTTCTATACATTTTCGATTTAAAGCCAAATCGTGAAATGGAACATCTTTTCTTATTTTAAACCATTGTTAAACTTTAGTCATCCACTTGGGACTGGTTCAGGGTTTGCATCCATGCCTATCCTAGAACGGATTAGTCCTGAAAATTTGCACCCTAACCGGGTTAGGAACTTAGGAACCCTCCAAAGTGCTCTTGACTTAACCACTCGGCCACAGAGGTGAGTCGATGAAGGTATGGCCATATTTACATCGATCGACCACAGTTCAGACGTAACTTATCGTCCAGCGATATTCGTCTTCACTTGGCCACGATAAATGTCAGTGGACATTGGAACTCAAATCCGGATGATGTGAAGAGGTTTTGACTGACTTTGTTTTCTCTCTTGATGGTACAATGGAGGTCAATACCGATCTTGCTCAGCTCCTTACTCAGAAATTGGGTGACTAGTTTGCCATAGCCTTTGCCTTCTTCGCCCTTCCTGGTCTGGAGGTTGCCTGGGGAGGAGATAACGAAGGGTTAGGTAGAACACAAAATAGTCCGAGGGATATTCAATCTTAATTTCGTTTTGATATTCTTATTTCAGTCCTGTTGGAATAGGACTGAAGAGTCCCTCTTTTTCAGGGATAGGCTACTACTGGAGTAGATGGACTCTCATTGTGGCTCTCAAGTCCATTCTTATTTGGTTGAAATTGAACTAACGCGCCCTCATATTTATCAGGCGACCGTCTTGAAGACTACTCAAACGAGGCAAGTACCTTCCTCTAACTTACCTAGACCTCCATAATGTGTGTGTACCATCCACGACAGGAGTCTGCCGTCTGTCTTGGAGTAAACTCCAACCCCCCGATTGAAATTGACGGCATCCAGCAGTTCTTGTTTGGAGTAAATATCGTTGTGGGCCCATACGGAGTACATGTAGTCAATATCGGATATGTTGAGGTCTCCCACGGTCACATTTTGAGGCACACTACGGGAGGGAGAATGAAAATCAGTTTTTTTAAAGAGGTTTGATAGAGGGAACTGTAACTGCCAAGGTTCTATCGCCCCTAAAGTGGAGAGAGAAGGAAGACAGGATAGGAGAAAGTCAGCCGTTCCGAGAACGAACCTTATGTGTTTAGGGTAAAATTCGAATTGGGTGTGATTTGAACCCGCCACCTAGCGCTTACGCTACCATTTTTTTTTTTCAGACGTTTGAGATTTTGTTAAACACAATATTCGACATTTAGTAGGACATTTTACGAGCCGATTTCCCTTCGTTATTTGGTGGAACATTTGATTCCAACATGTTGATTTCTCTACAATCTACATTATTTCACATTCAAGCGTTCGTTGGTCGTGAAGACGGAATACTTACTGAATACTGATATTGGATGCCTTCTCGTTGCTCATATAATACAAAGTAGAGTTACAGTAGAGTTCAGCAGATTTTCCTTTGAGGTTGATGACCCTTTCGATGCTGTTCGAATGTCTTGCCAATACTGCTTCAAATATCGGGTTGGCGTCCCATCGGATTTTGCCCGTTTCTGTGAGTGCCATCTCCAGTTGCTCGTTGCCGTCTTTGTGTGTGTATGGAATTATGAAGACATTGCCATCTTCCTGGAAGAACGTGGGAGAAAAGAGTTGGTTAGATGAGGAGCGAACTTCAGCCTCATACAAACGCTGCGATTTTTCTTTCCGTCACAATCACTCGTAGGATATGATAGAACGGTTTTGCCCGGTTCCCGGTAGAACGAACGAATTTTGCCTAACTTTCATTTACATTTTGTCTTAATTCTAAATGTTCCCAAGATATGGTAGGAGACCTCTTTAAATGATTCCAGAAATGCTTCATTTCAACTGTTTTGTTTCCTTCTGGAAACCTTTATTTTTGGGCATTGGTATTCATCTAGGTTCAGGCAGGTACTTACTGATTCTAAAATTCCTACGAAAGTTCCTTGTGCATCGTTTGGTTTAATACAGAGGAGGTCACACTTCAAGGAGGGCTTCTTGATTTTCCATTCGGACATGGTCTTGATGAAATAGTAAGCCTGGAACAAACAGAAGTATTTACTGGTTACTTACTGAAACCAAACCAAAGTTATAATAATTTGCATCGTAAGTATTATGAGTAGGCACCTACTACGTATTAGGCAAATACCCACAGGCAACAGGTTAGCATTTTGTTCCATTTTTGGTCAAATGTATCACCTATAATAACGTGTTTACGTCATTCACTTCTAATAAAAATCAGCATTAAATTTAATATCCCTACTCAAGAGCATATCGTCACACATTCACTTCAAAAATTGCGCACCAACAACCACAATGAACCATCATTCAAACACCCCCAAAAAAACCTTACAAAATCTGTGAACACGAACACATATACTGTTTTCTACTGTTGTGATAAGAGAAATATTGCACTTGACAAACAAAGATCTGGTTGTCAAATGGCACCTAATCCACATTTATCACAAAAATGCCGAGAACAAAATCAATATAATATATTATGAGAATGGCATAATATACGGTCACTTGATCTGAACATACTTTTCGCCTAATATTTCTACACACGATTATAATGAAACATTTGTCTGCAAATAAGTTTAGTTGATGATGCTACACATACAGAAATTTTATTTTGGGTTGGTTTTGAAGGTAAACTCAGTTCAATAACATACAGGTAAGTAAACGACCATTTGATCACTAAACTAACAGAATAAAATATGTTACAATGTTCTTAATAATTTCTGTCTGCTTATGGTTTATGGTTCCAATAACCTTTTTGCTTTTTTATACTTCGGTGTCTCTTTTGTTCAAAATAACCATTCAAGTCAATTCAATTATACCTGCTCGTATGTCAAACAAAACCCAAAATACTTGGAACTAGACCTTTTAATTAGGACAAATAGGTGTTCAATTGTTCATCCCCTTCAACATAATGTCTGGATAGTATCCCTGATATACGTACAACAATAATACAAAATGGGCTTCAAATGGAATCAAAACCCAATACCTACAACAATGTTCAGAGTCTAGACTGTGGCTAGAAAGACAAATAGATTTATAAAGAGGAAATGCTATGTCTGAGTGAAATAAACGGCATACCTGATATTCCTCATAAAAAAGAAGGAACAAGGAAAACCGGAAGAGAAACTTATAGCAGCACAAGTCCTTATATGAAATAACCTACTGTTTCTTTACCCCTTATGAAGAAATTCTATTCAACTGCCATTATCGTGCAAAAAGACGCTCGTCTGGTAAACGGAAGAGGGCGGGATCAAATCTCTACAAATGCATGAAATGTCACCTCAGAATGCTAAATGCGTACTTGTAACTTCACATTGGGCGCGCATGTTGCGTCTGCACGATGTTCCCATTACGCACGACACGTTTTTTTTTTTTTTTTCCGAACAATTGGGAACAGGCCTTTGTACATACTTTGGACTTGCCGGAAATCTAGACGTAGACCCACGGAACGCATTGTTATTCGGACTTTTGTACTCTTCGCGTGTGGCCACTTTAACAGTACGAGTATCACCGAAAAGTATGTATTACCTTGTCTGTGTGCCATAGTCCCAAGACCCCCTGTGAGATCAAAGGGGAAGAAAGTTCCCTGGAATTTGTGTATTATCGGAAGTTTTAAGTTCAAGTGAAGGTCCTACACCTCCCGCGGCCTTGTGTTCTCACATG
>NW_007381635.1:0-12028 GCF_000475195.1 Diaphorina citri | reverse complement strand
AAAAAAAAAACTTATTGGATTGATTCTGTGTTCAGCTTATTGGATTGATTCTGAATATAAATCGGGAATTTTATAAAAGAAGCTCCAATGACTGTTATCTAATGAAAAATGACCCTTCGTCCATAGACTGCCTCAATTACAATTGATCCACTTTTTACCTCTTTGAATTTTCCAATTTTTGATCCCACACCGACCTCTCAATTAGAAGTCCACGACAAATTACCGCTGCTCATCTCTTGATTCTCTTGTGCCAGCTTTGTACTTACCAATTCATCCAGGAAGACCAATCATTTATCATTATCGTCACAAAACAGATTTCCGGCGCAACAACTCTTTGGTTTTTTCCTTCAAAGATTTTACACTCTTCAATGGAACTTTTAATTTAGGGCTGCTGGTAGTTTCTTTTGGAGAGAGAGAGAGTGGTACCCAAAGTGCTGTGCAGATTGAACTCAATTTTAAGGTAAGCCAAAATGGCGAACTTGATAAGTGCTAGTTTACTGAAACTAGCACAAACAAAGAAGAAGATACTGATCTTCTCTCTTTTTCTTTGATTTTCTTGTGTCTTTGGTCTTTCTCTTCATCTCTCTCTCTCTCTGTCTCGCCCCTCTCTCTCTTTCTCCTCTCTCTCTAGTCGATCGATACCGATCGACTTGAACACTTCTTAGAACCCCAGAAGAACCTTTATTTCTGCTCTTGAAACCAGCTTTGATATTTTATTTGTGAGGCGCGCGAACGTCAAGAGTTCGAAGCGCCACGAAACAGAATTTCAGCGTTTTTACAAACAACAACAAACAAGATGTCATTCAGAGGACCCACACAAGTTTACGAACCACTGTGATCCTGATTTATCCCGCACCCTCCGCACATGTTCTCAAGAACTCTTTTTCTTCCACCGGGAGGAAAAACGGTGTTCTCGGTAAAGATGAAAAGGAAACTGACGATCAAAAAGAAGAAGAAGAAAGAGGAGAAGAAGAAGATAAAGAAGACAAAGCAGAAGAAGAAGAAGAACAACAACAACAACAAGTTGAAGAAGAATAAGAAGAAGAAGAAGAAGAAGAAGAAGAAGAAGAAGAAGAAGAAGAACAAGAACAAGAAGTTGAAGAAGAACAAGAACAAGATGAAGAAGAAAAAAAAAGAAGAAGAATAAGGAGAACAAGAAGAAAATCCTTCAATTGTATTTTCTGTCTTGAGTGAGGTTTCCTCCTCCGATTTTTTGATTGTGTTCCATGATTTTAGGGTTGAGGGTATGAAATTTGCTCACGTTAGTAACCTGTGTGACCCAGTGGTCAGAGATCCGGGTTCGATAAATATTTTTGCATGATTTTAAACTCGTGTTGATCTAGGGAGCTTGATACTCGTAACACGATGGTTGAGTTAGTTCATCGAAGTTTCAACTCAGTTTGTTGTCCATATATTAGGTAGATATAGATATGCAATGTGGCTTCCTAGTTATTCGTAGATTCGTATAAGCTCAACCCGACTTTTTGGGCTGTTTGCCCCTACACCTATTTAACCCTAAAGTTCTTAATATTAAGAGTGATCAAGAAGTGATGTTCTGAACAAACTGTGGTTTTACTCCATTTAGAATGATGCGATGGATATATGGCTCAGACGTTTTGGAAGATAAGTCAAAAATTCAAAATGAATCGTTCCCAAGAAGAACGGCCTATGTGATTTTTGCTACTTTTCAGGAGAGACATTTTAATACAGTGATGTGGAAATTTATCCCAGAATCATGTTTTCTTACACATAGGCCCTTTTTTTTTTCAACAAAATACTCAAGTATATTTATTCACAATTCATGGACAGCCATAACATAATAAATTAAAAGAAATAACAATAAAGAAGAAGAAAGAAATATGTAACTGAAGAAAGAATAGGGGAAAATAGAGAAGGAAAAGATGGCAAAAAATAGAAAAAGAATGAGTTAATGAGATGCTGTGTCCCATATAGCTAATTTGCAATTTGTGTATTTGGTTGCTAAGGGCTATTCTGGTTGCTAACGTAACGTCGCGGCTTGATAGGGAATTTGATTAACCCTTTTTGTACTTTTTTTTTATACATATTTTTCTTTCTCCATCAAAAATGGATAAGAATGAGATGAGAAGTATTATGAAAGAGGAAATGAAGGGTCTAGAGGAGAGGATGATGAGAACATTCAAAGCGCTCTTGATTGCAGAGAATTCTAAAATGAAAGAACTGATTACCGAGCAAAATGTGAAGATCAAGAAGCTTGAAGAAGATCAAGATAACCGGGATCTGGCTAAGAGACTAAGTGAAATGGAACAGTATTCTCGAAGGTCTAATATTCAGATTAACAACGTCCCTATAGTAGCTAATGAAAGTCTCGAGAAGCTTGTGTGCGAAATGGGTCAGAAAATTGGAGTACCTATCAACTTCAAAACGGACATTCAGGCGGCACATAGGATTCCGACGGCGTCATCTGCAGCAATCAAACCCATCATTGTGAAGTTCACGAATAGGAATCTGAGGAACTCATTCCTGGTCAAAGCTAAAGCATCTAAACTAAAGTGCAACCAACTTGAATGTACAAAGGATCTGCTTTTCTCGTCCAACAGCAAGATATTTGTGAATGACCATCTCACCCCTGCTAACAAGAAGCTGTTCTTTGAAACTCGAAAGTGTGTGAAGGAAAAAAAGGCGAAATCTGCATGGACCAGAGACGGAAAGATCTTCCTTCGGCGTGATGAAATGTCTGCTCCTACCCGTATTTCCGATAATCAGGATTTGCAAACATTTCTTTCCTCCATCAATCCTGTCTGATAACTATTACCCTCCTATCCTTCTTCTTTTTCTTTATTTTTGTCTTCTGCTTTCTTCTTTTCTTTTTTCTTTTTCTTTTACTTATTTTTCAACAATGCTCAACATGGAATTTTTCTTTAATATTTATCTCTCATATATTTTAAATTTTCTATATTGCTACGTACCTATTACTTTCAAAGGCACATATTATTTATTAATTTTAACATTGTTCATTCATTTTCCTAAGCAATCATACTATCTCTCGTTTGTTATTCGATCTCTATTTATTATTCTCATTTACATACCTATTTTTTCCTTTTGATTTTTTTTATGGATATATTAGATACAATACCGGATTTTATTTTTGACGATAATGACTGTTTGAATTGTGAAGATGCAGCATCTCAAAAAATTTTCATAAAACAAAATGGTCTCATCATTTTTCACATGAATATTTGTTCTCTTAAGAAAAAGTTCAATGAACTTGAATTATATTTAAGTGAATACCTTGATGATATTGACATAATCGTGCTTAGTGAAACATGGTATGACTCTTCAGTACCTTATACTTTTTCCTTTCCTGGGTTCGATTCTCATTTTACCGACATAAAATTTAATCAAAATTCTGGATTATGTATTTTCGTAAGGACTTATTTAAACGCTCAGGTTTCTGAACTTCGACTGACTATGACTAACTGCCTACTTTTAGAGATGACGTTGAACGATCAGGACTTTAGCATCTTCAGTATATACCGTTCACCATCTTCCAACTGTCACTTATTTATAGAAGAATTAAACTGCCTAGTAAATGATCTACAGTTTAATAAAAATTATATGATAATTGGGGATATTAATATAGATATTTCGCCTTCACATTCTACTGCATTGTCTGATGAATATCTTGATATGATAAGTGAATGTGGATTTGTCCAATGTATAACAAAACCTACTCGTATCACCCCTACTTCAAAAACTTGTATTGATCATGTTTTGTATAAATCACGAGATATATCCAATATCAAAACAGCTATATTCACTACATGTATATCTGATCATTATTCAACTGTTGTCAACATTTTTAACCCAAATCATATTCAACAAAATTGCTATCTACCTACTAATACTTTTTCAGTCATTGAATATGACAAACTATGCACTAAACTTTCTGATGAGAATTGGACGGAAGTTTTATCTGAAAACAACGTTGAAAATGCTACATTATCTTTCACACAAAAATTACAACACTATATAACTACATGTACAGTACAAAAACAGTTCAAAAACAATCTTAAAACACTTAAGCCATGGATGACTCCTGAATTAGTTAATTCCATACGAAATAGAGATAAATTGGGTGCTCAATCTAAGAAAAATCCTAGCAACATTCGATTAGAACAACACTATAAAAATGTAAGAAAAATTGTTAGTAAATCAATTCGAAATGCAAGAGACACTTATACGTCCAATAAAATTAATAACTCTGAAACTCCTAAACAAAAATGGAAAGTTGTAAATGAGCACATAGGCCAAAATAAGAAAAGATGTAGTATAAAATGTATTCAGTATGAAAACAGAAATATAAATTGTATAGAAAATAATCAAGAAGCAGCTAATATTTTTAATGAATATTTTAGTAATGTAGGACGAAATATTGCTTCAACAATAACATCTTCATCATCAGTTTCTGCTTCTCGAATTTCACCTGTACACGATTATGATAATTTATCCACTTTTTTACCCATTACTTTCCCTGAATTAAATAAATTTATTTCGAGTTTACATAACAATGCTGCTCCCGGATTTGATAACATTCAAGCTAAAACTATTAAACAAATATCTGGATATATCATTGGGCCATTACTTCATATTATAAACCTTAGTCTTCAACAGGGAATATTTCCCTCTATAGCTAAACATTCCATAGTGATACCTGTCTATAAAAAAGGGAAGAAAAATGAACTTATTAACTATCGTCCTATATCTCTGCTGACTACTATTAGTAAGCTTATAGAGAAAGCTGTAAAATCTAGATTGGACCAATTTCTTCAAATTAATAATATTTTATCCCCTAGACAGTTTGGTTTTAGGAATCAACGTGGTACTGAAGATGCAACTCTTGAACTAACCTCATATATTCATGAAGAATTAAATAAAAACAATAAAATATTAATTTCATTTTTGGATATAAGCAAAGCTTATGACAGTATTAAACATGACATTTTAATCAATGAATTATATGAGATTGGTTTGAGAGGAAAAGTTTTAGATTGGTTTAAATCATACCTAAAGGATAGGACACAACAAGTACGACTAAACGGACATTTATCTTCACAAGTAGCATGTAACAGCTTCTCTATCCCTCAGGGCACAGTTCTTGGTTGTAATCTATTTAATATATATATTAATAAGTTGCCGACAGTCAGTAGAGGAAAACTCTTTCTATATGCAGATGATGCTGTTATATGCTACTCGACTAACAACTGGACTAATACTCACTACAAAGCTACTGAAGACCTTGGAAATGTCATGTGCTGGTACTCAAATATTAAACTCCATACCAAATTTCAAGTCTCTAGCTCATACCGTTCCCGATATATTGTTAAATTACACCGAAAACCGCCAAAAAGCGTTAAAATGCCGCCAACCGTTGCACCGGTCTTAATCAAAAGTTTCGTGTCGCATCCTTGTCACATTTGACATCTAGATACCAAATTTCAAGTCTCTAGCTCTTACCGTTTTCGAGATATTTTGTTTACAGACAGACAGACAGACACACAGACAGACACACCCACGGACCAATGGCTGAAACTTTGGATTTAGGCTCTAGGGACCTCAAAACGTGTTTTGGCACTAAAAACTGACCATCGAAATTTTGACCCGATTACATTACTTTCCTTCCTATAGGATAAGGAAAGTAAAAAGAGAAGTATTACCCGAGAATAAAATAGTTAGGATTCATCAACTATTCCACGTAGGGTATGCAATATAGTATGTCCCAAAAGAAGAAAGACTCCCTTCTAGCTTTCAATGACGGAATTTAGACTTCTTTAAAGTTTTAAGGATTGGAAAAGGACAGTGATGGTAAATTTTATTTTTCGGGTCGTGTAACCTTTTGTTGCCGGAAACGGCTAAAAACTTTAACCATCACTGTTTCTCGGAGCGGCCCTTTTTCCTAGAACACCGTGCTGGGAAACTCGGAAATTCTGTGAAGGTTGACTTGTAACGACCATGATGAATTCATGGAAAAAGGCAAATAACCAATACCGTCCCTGAAGTTTTATTAATAATTCAACTACTATGTACATATATTATATCCTTTTTTTCCTAGAATTTTCAACTATTCAGAGCTCCAACTTCAGTTGTTTCAAACTTAGCGTTTAACTTTTCTAAGGTCAGTTGTTCAAAAGTTCGTAGGGGTTTGACTTTTTCTAGGGCTAGTTGTTCAAAAGTCAGCAGGATTCCACTTTTTCCAGGACATACTGTGCACATAGAAGTCGATTCCACACACATATAGAGTATACAATTATACACAGAGCATAGTAGGATATATACAATTTATTATACATAGAACATAAAGTATATACAATTATACATAGAATCGTTCAGCCAAGTTCCATAGAGCGTCTGAAATCTACGCCTGAGTGCGTTTTGATTCCGAACAGATCAAGCATGATTCCAACCGGGATCATCAGGGCTTCGTGGTGTTTAGGGGTTTCCAAATCCCAATTGATACCTTGATCGCAAAAATCCCAATCTGACATGACGAAGATCTGGAGTTATCCTCTGGAAAGCCAAGGAGCTTGTTCTTCCTAATTGGTTGAACACATGGAGGGAGGGATGGGATGAGGGGGAAGGGAGAGAGGAAAAAAGAGGGAGGTAATAAAAATAAAGAGGGAGAGGTCGAAATGTCACCGTGAAATATGAGTTAGGGATATGTTATGCAAGGGGAGGGAGGGATGGGATGAGGGGGAAGGGAGAGAGGAAAAAAGAGGGAGGTAATAAAAATAAAGAGGGAGAGGTCGAAATGTCACCGTAAAATATGAGTTAGGGATATGTTATGCAAGGGAAAAAAAAGCGTCCTTGTCTGTCTCTCTCTCTGTCTGTCTCTATTCTTTTTCTCTAACCCTTTCTCTCTCTCTCTCTCTCTCTCTCTCTCCTACCTTATTTGTCTCGCTCTGCAACCTAAATTTCCCTACTTTTTCCCCCTACAACAGTGCAGTAGTGGTACTGTGGTAAACCATTTCTTCTCCTTTTTCTATTCATCTTTTTTTCCTCCTCCTCCTCCTCCTCCTCCTCCTCCTCCTCCTCTTTCCTCTTCCTCTTCTTTTCTTCTTTCCTCTTTCTATATTCTTAATTACCTTTTTCTACTCCTCCTCCTCCTCCTCCTCCTTATTCTTCTTGTTCTTTTTCTGACGATTTTGATTTAGTTTTAAAACAAAAGGACTTTGCCAAAACAAAGTTCATTTAAAATCGTAAAATTCTTCAAGGGAGGACCCCTATTTTGAATACGTCACTGGTTTTATAGTCACCCCCACCCCCTCTTCTTCTCACCTTAACACTCCTGTCATAATATCCTAGTGGAAATTTTGCCGAATGAAATATGGACACCGAAATGAAAGCTATTGTGGAAAATTTTAATTACTGAATTGTTACAGAAATGAACGCTATGGAGATGTACCTATCTATTACCTATCTATCTATTTGGTGACTTGTCTTTGTCTCCCTATTATGGTGCCTATCCACCTATAATATTGTCCTATGATGATTTTGCACATCTTTCATACAGTGATGCACCACGAGGCGAGATTTTTCTCGTCCCGTCTCGTTAAAATACGGTCTTCTCCTAAAATTTCATCATTCCTCGGACGGTCCTATTTTCACCATTCCTTGATTTCCTTGTCATCCCAAATCCCAGAGGAAACAGGAGGTCACAAAATTAGATAGGAAGAGACCGCAGGCAAATTGCAACATACCTTAATTAAAAAGTAAAAAGGGAAACTTCAAAAATCCCCCTCCTACTAAGGCATATTTTTGAGGAAAAAATATTGAATAAAGCCTGGAAAGAATAACAAAAGAAAAATGAAGAATGGCACAAAAGAAAGGGAGGGAAACACGAAGAAGGAAAAGAGGTGAAAAACTGAAAAAAAAAAAAACACTTTAATTAAAAAAATCAAAGCTCTTGTCAACGGTTTTTTTTCAGAGAGAGAGAGAAAGGGAAGACAGAAAACCTATCAAACTTGAAAATGTGAAATTTGTAAAAATGACACATCCACTAATTTTATTGAAATTGAAGATAATACTCCAATAGTTGTGCATTAGTATTGTAAGTATATTTGTATTAGTTAGGTGTGATTACGTCGAATGAAGAACAAGTTCTGTTTTAAAGTGCCTAGGTAGGTAGGTTTTCTTTTAATTTTTTCAGTCTTTAGGCCAATTCTTTAGTTATTGTTTTGCAGGGACATTCTTTTTTCTCTCTCGCTCTTTTCCTTTTCTCCTTCTACCTCTTTCCCTTAATTGAAATAATTGTGTTCCTTGACATCAATTCTTCTTCTTCTTCTTCTTCTTCTTCTTCTTCTTCTTCTTCTCCTCTCTCTTCTTTTTCTTCTTCTTTACTTTTCTCCAGAAGTCACGTGTTATTGAATTCGTTATTTCTATTTCGTCTCCCTCTTTCCTTGCTCCCTTCCTTCTTTTTGAGATAGAATGTAAGATCTTCAATCTTTCTCTCTTTCTCTCTCTCTCTCTCTCAGTGACCCATATTTTTTCCTAAAATGAAATTATAAATAAATTGGTCAATTTTTCTTCGCTCTCTCTCTCTCTCTCTCTCTCTCTCTCTCTCTCTCTCTCTCTCTCTCTCTCTCTCTCTCTCTCTCTCTCTCAGTGACCCATATTTTTTCCTAAAATGAAATTATAAATAATTGGTCAATTTTTCTTCGAAAAGGGAAAGAAACCTATCAATCCCGCTTGGTTACTGAAAGTGGGCCTCATTATTTCCAAAGGTCCCAATTTGTGCCAGCTTCCCCCTCCCTCCTCCATCTCCTCCTCCTCCTTCTTCTTCCCCTCTTTCTCCTCTTCCCTTTTTAAGGTGACAATTTGGAATTTTATTGTTAATTTTTTCAGTCTTTAGGCCAATTCTTTAGTTATTGTTTTGCAGGGACATTCTTTTTTCTCTCTCGCTCTTTTCCTTTTCTCCTTCCACCTCTTTTCCTTATTCGGAATAATTATGTTTCCTTGACATCAATTCTTCTTCTTCTTCTCCTCTCTCTTCTTCTTCTTCTTTTTCTTCTTCTTTACTTTTCTCCAGAAGTCACGTGTTATTGAATTCGTTATTTCTATTTCGTCTCCCTTTTTCCTTGCTCCCTTCCTTCTTTTTGAGATAGAATGTAAGATCTTCAATCTTTCTCTCTTTCTCTCTCTCTCTCTCTCAGTGACCCATATTTTTTCCTAAAATGAAATTATAAATAAATTGGTCAATTTTTCTTCGAAAAAGGAAAGAAAACCTATCAATCCCGCTTGGTTACTGAAAGTGGGCCTCATTATTTCCAAAGGTCCCAATTTGTGCCAGCTTCCCCCTCCCTCCTCCATCTCCTCCTCCTTCTTCTTCCCCTCTCTTTCCTCTTCCCTTTTTAAGGTGACAATTTGGAATTTTATTGCCAAGTTAACAACCAGCCAAAGGAAGCGACATAAATTTCCAGCATAATCCTGTGGAAATGCACACACTCGTTTTGTACGAGAGAGAAACCGTTTCCCAACGTTTCTCTGAACAGAGCTGAAAATATGAATTACACCGTAATAAAACGTATAATCCAACTTCTCATTATTTTCAGCTGAATGTAAATTACACTGGCAAAACTTTGCGAAATGGCTGATATTACACAGAAATGTAATGATAATGCTAGAAGTAACTATTGTGCAGAATTACATAATTAACCAACATTTTGACTGGAAGAACCGAAACAGAAATGTAATGATAATGATAGAAGTAACTATTGTGCAGAATTACATAATTAACCAACATTTTGACTGGAAGAACCGAACAAAGAGCCAAAGAGGAAAGAATAGGAAAGACAAAGAGGAAAAGCGATAACGATAGTGGGAAGGAAAAGAACAAAGGTTCCTTTTGTCAAAAAAGTAAATCTGACGACTCGAAAATTTTCCTGAAAAATAACAAAAGGAAAAGAAATTTAGGTTAATGGGTTAATTTTGAAATTCTAATTAAAATCAGTGCCGGGGAGGAATTCAATATTGGGGAGCGTTCTCATGTTGATTTGTTTAATAATCAAAATTGTCCTCAGTAGTTTTGTCCAGTGGAGAATAGTTTGTGGGGCTCTCATTGCCCATTAATTCATTACTGATTTGGAATTCTCCTACTTTATTCTCTACTTCTCTGGAGACACACTTTATTAATCCTCTGCAGTAGGATTTCTTTGAGAACCTGAGGAGTGCAGAGATGTAGTTAGATTCATTACTGATTTGGAATTCTCCTACTTTATTCTCTACTTCTCTGGAGACACACTTTATTAATCCTCTGCAGTAGGATTTCTTTGAAAACCTGAAGAGTGCAGAGATGGAGTTAGATTAATTACTAAAGGACAGAATAGGATAACAGAAATAAGACAAATTGAGGAGCTGGGTGCAAAAAGGGCAGTAAATGAAAATCATCAAACTGAGATATTTAACTTTAAAGTTTCCAATTTTTCATCTAATAAAAAAGTTATCACTGCAGTTCAAACGCTGGAAGATAGAGCGCACCACGTTCTATTCAAAAAACCGTTTTACGCAAAAAGGGCAAAAAATCCATATTTCCTTTTTGCACCCAGCTCCTCAATTTACCAATACCTACTAATATTCTAAAATAATGCTAGTATAAAAAGTATAATCCAGAGGGATGTTCGAAAGAAAGAATGGGGATATGAGATGCTAGAAAGTAGAATCCAATGGGAACCTCGAAAGACTAAAGGACAGAATAGGATAACAGAAATAAGACAAATTGAGGAGCTGGGTGCAAAAAGGGCAGTAAATGAAAATCATCAAACTGAGATTGAAACTTTAAATTTTTCAATTTTTCATCTAAATCCTTGAAAAGTATGTTTACAAAAAACCCTGTAACTCATGGAAAAAAAAAAACTTATCACTGCAGTTCAAACGCAAAAAGGGCAAAAAATCCATATTCCCTTTTTGCACCCAGCTCCTCAATTTACCAATACCTACTAATATTCTAAAAATAATGCTAGTATAAAAAGTATAATCCAGAGGGATGTTCGAAAGAAAGAATGGGGGCATGAGATGCTAGAAAGTAGAATCCAATGGGAACCTCGAAAGGAAGAACGCGAACCCCCATATTCTGCACCATCCACCACTGGGATCGGAAATATAATTAAATTTGCTTTATGGTAACGCGAAAAAACATCAAGGAAAAGACAAGGAAGACACCCATAATGTAGACAGAGAAAGAGAAACGAGAAAGACATTAAAACCTTTCCAACGAAGATTATACATGACAAAACGAGAGAATGAGAGATCGGAAATATAATTAAATTTGCTTTATGGTAACGCGAAAAAACATCAAGGAAAAGACAAGGAAGACACCCATAATGTAGACAGAGAAGGAGAAACGAGAAAGACATTAAAACCTTTCCAACGAAGATTATACATGACAAAACGAGAGAATGAGAGAGAGAGAGAAGGGAGAGGAAAGATTATGTATGACAAAGTGAGAGAAAAAGAGACAGAGAGCGGGAGAGGATTATACATGACAAAGTGAGAGAAAAGGAGAAAGAATGAGAGAGAAAGAGAGAAATAATGAGAGAAAGGGAGGGAGAGAGAAAGAGAGAGATTACATGACAAAGTGAGAGAATGAGATGCTTGGTTAAAAAAGATGCTATTTTTTTTATTATTAGCATTATTAGATCACACCTTCTACCTTTGTAACATAACACAATGTTTTATCAGGTTCAGGCCTAAGGGATAATAAAATTTGATTATGTATGACAAAGTGAGAGAAAAAGAGACAGAGAGCGGGAGAGGATTATACATGACAAAGTGAGAGAAAAGGAGAAAGAATCTTCTAGTTTTTATGCTTCATCTTCTTCTTGCTTACAAATCGTGAGCGAATGCAACAGTTTTCTCTTGTCCTTCTTCTTCCTCTTCTTTCCTCTCCTTCTTTCTTTTCTTCTTCGTCTTTCTTTTCTCTCTCGTCTCCATTTTCCTCATTCTTCTTTTTTTACACTCTGTGAAATGTTATTTATTTTCCATTATATTCCCGAGA